>NW_015547736.1:25940-27332 GCF_001515605.1 Sinocyclocheilus anshuiensis
CTAGTTACTTGAAAAAAGTAATCTGATTACGTAACTCGCATTACTTGTAATGCATTACCCCCAACACTGCTTATATTACCTTTGAATCAGATTACAAAAAACTAGTTAACGCTAATGGGAGGGTGTTTCTAATACAGTGTCTATGGGAGTGACGGTAAATTTGACATAGTGCTCTCTTCTGACTGCCATTCAGTCTCTCTCTCTTTTTTTATATATATATATACAGTATCTCACAGAAGTGAGTACACATTTATGTCATCATCTCATCTTTTTGTAAATATTTTATTATATCTTTTCATGTGACAACACTGAAGAAATTACACTTTGCTACAATGTGGTGTACTCACTTCTGTGAGATACTGTATATTCATTTAAAACTTTTAAAACCATGACGCGTTTTGCTCTATCAAGCTCAACCTGTGCTATTTTTAACCATATCAAAGGATTATTACACCACCCTATGTGAACCTGAGAGGAGGAGATATATTGAGAAACTATATTTTATTGGTCTATGTCAGTACGCCTTTTCCTTACCTTCTTTTTGTTTGAGAAATGATCCAACTGAATGGCCCAACGTGAAATACCCTGACATCTACAACTATTTGTGTCCTTAAACGCTCGTTTTTTTTTGTGTCGACAGCTTATAAAAACGTAGTTCTGTTTTTTTTAGCTTGTTTACTGTACACCTTGTCACATAGCAGCTTTTAGGCATTGTTCTGTTTTCTGTTATAAGTCAGAAACAAGGAGGCATCTTCCCGCAATACAGAGTCAATGGAGAGCATTGGATTGAGGCCATGTGGGCGTGGCCTAAATGCGCTCTGTCCCTGTAGGTTATGTAGGCAATTAAAGGCTCATTATGATGATTTAAATGGTTTATTAATAAATGTGCGATTAGTCGACTAATGCTTAAAATGAGCGACTACTAGTCGACCAGGAAAAATCTTTAGTTGAGGGCAGCCCTAGAAAAAGCATTTGGGGTTATTCATGACCTGTTGTAGTAATTTGTTAATGCCTTTATACTTTTAAATTTCCTTTTAATGATCGATTGTGAGTAGGATGCGACTTCGTTGTACCCAGTTTTTGAAAATACTTATTGTGTTCATAGAGTGAATCTTTTGCTGATTGTTTACAGTTTTATGGAAGTTGGTCCCATAATTCAAGCAAAGCATCATGAGGTGTAGGAAAAAGGTGCAAAGGCTGTAAACAAGCCTGCATTTACCAACAGTATGGTGTCCTGCTCTCTGCATCTGTTTTTCATCCCTGCAGTGCACTTTCAATCCTTTATACCAGTGGTCGCCAACCTGTCGATCGTGATCAACTGGTAGATCTTTATCACTGTCCCAGTAGATCCCGAAAAAACCCACTAAATAAGTACAAAAATGCAATTCAATT
>NW_015547736.1:27466-28314 GCF_001515605.1 Sinocyclocheilus anshuiensis
TGATAGAGAAGGGGAGGGGGAGGCCGGGGGAGAGCTGAGCTCTCGTGCCTCCGTTGGTAAAAAAAAAATTAGCCAATCATCATCGAGTGTTCACGTTCAGCGCTGAGGAGTGTTGAGAAAAGAAACTTCGTAAGGGAGGCTAGCCCTTCTGATATCAACCAATCATCATAGAGACGTGATATTACGTGATATTAGTTTGAACGTCTGATAATGTACCAAGTACTTATGATGAGTAGCGATACTGAATATTTGATTGCCAACAGATTTACCAAGCTGTCATTCAAACAGTATATATACAAATTTAGGGAAAACAGCCTAAGCTGGATATAGGCTACAGCAGTCGGCTTAATTAAATGGCGCAACAGGCAGCTCTCTTTTAACAGACTTTTAAGAAGGGATGGATGTTTGCTTCAAGTGATAGGCCAGGTAAGTGAAGTTATATTATCTTGCTGTATGTATGTCGTTTTCTTTACGTTTTCTGACTAAAAGCAACCAAAAAGCCATTTTAAAGTGGTTAAGCTAATAATAATAATCGGCAGGGATCCCAGACCAATACAATTAGTGTGCCTCCTCTATTTTAAAACCCACGAGCCGCCACTGGTTGCCGCAGGTTGTTATTCATGTCCGCGGGTTGAAGCGACCCCAATAATGTGATATTTAGTCCCTGGAATGTCAATTTTATTGGAAGATCCCCGCCGAAAAACGTGTATTTTACGCCCGGAATGCGATTTTTACAGGGGAACCCCCCTCGAAATGCGATTGAACTAGTTTTATTGCGAAAACCAGGCAACCCTGTTCATAGGCGCCACCTGCTGTCAGAGAGTGCGTCTCATTCAGACCTGCTGTTT
>NW_015547736.1:28691-31210 GCF_001515605.1 Sinocyclocheilus anshuiensis
TATGCACCAAGAGCTTGTAACACTCCAA
The DNA here is from genome assembly GCF_001515605.1 of Sinocyclocheilus anshuiensis. Taxonomy (NCBI): domain Eukaryota; kingdom Metazoa; phylum Chordata; class Actinopteri; order Cypriniformes; family Cyprinidae; genus Sinocyclocheilus; species Sinocyclocheilus anshuiensis. Next base: position 28,720 of record NW_015547736.1, read on the forward strand.
AGAGAAAGGAAAAATTGAAATCGCATCATATGACCCCTTTAATATCTGTTGATTATATCTGAACATACATTTATGTTTTTAGTGATTGTTTATTGGTTTATTGGTTGTACTTGGTTACTTTTCTGTTATTAGAGTTCAGTGGTGCTTTACTAGTGCTTAAACTCTGGGTTAGGGGATTATTCACATCACTAACCCAGAGCATTAAAACTTCACAGCATAACCTGTCCTGTATCATTTTTGCTTCTGACATGTATTATACCTCATATCATGTGGTTTTTTTAAGGAGTGATGAGTGAGTGCTTTTCTAAACAATCATTGAAAAGTCACCAATCAGATGACTTTAAAAAAAATCCCCCAGACTCTTACTAAAAAGAGGCCATGCAAACTTAAGGATGTCTTAGGTGTGGGCTCATTTAACTGGACCAACTCCTTAGCAACACGCTTACAACCACACAGAACACTTTAGTAACTGTATCAGAATATACAAATGGGGGAAAAAAACTATTTTTTTGTTGTTGTGTTCTATTTTTACTTCATTAGGTAAAATGGTCCAGAGAAAACTATCACCACAGTCTCAGCTCACCCTACTCTCTTCGCCTGGCATCTGCAGATGCAGCAGGGAAGATTATTGTGTGGGATGTGGTGAGTGGTATGGCACACTGCGAGATCCAGGAACACACCAAACCTATTCAGGGTAAGAATCCTATTTACTAAGCTTGTGTTAAAATAAACTCTGTGCTCTGAGTAAAATAGACCTTTATTTAGACCACCAGTCAAAATTAGTGAATTGTATTTATCATGAACTTTAGAAATTACTTCTGTAGACAGATATAAATTGTCTACGTATGGACTTTTTACATCAATTTATATATCAAATAGTATATAGTATATATGCATCTGTTTAAATAACAATGGCAGTTATGAATTCATAAGAAAGTAGCTACACACACAAGAGAAATTCTTTGTTTTTTTTAATTTTATTTAAATATTTGTTCAGTTAATATATTGCTCTCTCAGTTGTGCAATACAGTATTAGTAGGACCAGCGCACTACCTGCGGCACTTGGCCTGTGTCCTCTTGCCTATGGCCAAAATAAAGGCATATCACACTCTTGCTCATTTCATATTGCTGATATTGCAGAGTTTATATATTATGGTCTTTTGCATAATGAAAATGAAGCTTGCTATAGGACCATTTAGATATTTTGCATTGTGATGTTATTTTGATTAATTAACTGTTAATCAAGCACATATTCAACTGAAATTCTTATTACCATCCGTTTAGATGTTTTGCATTGTTACCTTATTTTAATTAAGAATTAAGCACGTTCAGCCCAAATTTCCATTACCATAAAACTTTTTTTTTTTTTAATAGCCATGATTTCCATTTTCGTGGTGATTTTCATTAAATAATCATTACTGTAATGCAGTAATTATTTACTTGCATTACATCAAAAAATACTGTAAGGCAATTATAAATATATTTTTATATAAGGCATTGCAGTATAAACTACCTTAGTAACATATGGGGCCAAGCCTTTAGTTTACTTTATTATTATTATTATTATTATTATTATTATTATTTCCAAATTGGAGTCAGTGGCAGCCCTATGACGGGAACAGGAAAATGATTAAATTTGGCACACTTGTAGTGATGGTCGTAAATAGTGATCTGACCAACTTTGGGGTCTCTAGGACCAACTCTATAGTGCCACCACCAGTTCAAAAATTCAACTTTGAAATAGTAATAACTAGGGATGCACCGATACCGAGCTCCTGTACTCGTACTCGTAAAAATGGCCCGATACCAAACGCCGATACCACACAGCATGTGATAAGTGCCATATTCAGACAAAGAAATACCGACAACAGACAGCAGAATGGAGTTATTAGAGATTAAAGATGCCTACGAAGTATATATATGCAATGAATATAAAACATTCGGTATTAATGCCTGTATAGCTGATTTGCGCCAGCTGGCAAGCAAATCACGCTGAGTGGATTGAGTGCGTGGCGGCGCAGATGCGCAAGTTTGTCGAGTGAATATCCCTTTCTCACAGAAATCACTGGAAAGTTTGTAGTTCGGTCGGATATGTCGCGCGTTGCGCGTGTTTTGCTTACTTCATGAGTGTTTCTGCATTAAATGAGTGGCTTTGGAAAATAAATCGCTGCACGTTTCAGATGTAAAAAACGCGACTTCTATTTATGAAAATATCACAGTTAGGAGATTTACTGTTTTTTCACTACTCCTCCTTCAAAATGCTATACCTTCAGGGCTTGGCCCCGTATTGCTGCTAGCAGCTACAGTTAGGTCTATATATATTTGGACACTGACACAATTGTCATAATTTTTGCTCTGTATGCCACCAGAATATAATTAAAATGAAACAATCAAGATGAAATTGAAGTGCAGACTTTAAGCTTTAATTCAAGGGGCTGAACAAAAATATAAAATGCTTAGGAATTACAACCATTTTTATACACAGTTCCCA
>NW_015547736.1:32298-39386 GCF_001515605.1 Sinocyclocheilus anshuiensis
GTGGTGAACCCTCTGTATTTGCTCTCGTGAAGTCTTCTCTTGATTGTAGACTTTGACAGTGACACACCTACCTCCTGGAGAGTGTTCTTCTCTTGGCGGGGTTTGTTGTGAAAGGGTTCTTCTTTACCATGGAGAGGATTCTCCGATCATCCACCACTGTTGTCCTCCGTGGACGTCCAGGCCTTTTTATGTTGCTGAGCTCACCAGTGTGTTCTTTTTTTCTCAGAATGTACCAAACTGTTGATTTGGCCACTCTTAATGTTCCTGCTATCTCTCTAATGGATCTGTTTTGTTTCTGAAGCCTGACAATTGTCTGTTTCACCTGCATGGAGAGATCCGTTGACTGCATGATGTGGGTTCACAGCAACAGCTTCCAAATGCAAATGGCACACTTAGAATCCAGATCGGTCTGATGGTGATGATCTGCTTCAAGTCAAACAAGCCTTATGATTCAATGGACCATTCATAAAGAACCATTTACTTCACTCCTGAATGAATCAGCCATTTGAACGAATCGAATGAATAAATGACTCGATGACTTAATCATTAAGACATTTACCACCACCTACTGGCAGTTTTAGTTTATCTTTTAGAGTATCATTTCATTAAATAATTAATAATAATAATATTATTCATAATAATAATAATAAAGTTTATAAAATAAATTATAAAAGGTATAGTTCACTCACCCAAAAATGACAATTGTGTCATCATTTACTCACCCTCATGGTCCAAAAGAGTATATGTAATAAATTGTATCTAATTCACAGCAACAGCTTCCAAATGCAAATGGCACACTTAGAATCAACTCCAGACCTTTTACCAGCTTAATTGATGTAGATATAACAAATGAGTAGCCCACATCTGTCCATGAAATGGCTTTTGAGTCAACTGTGCAATACTTATGGTCCCTTAAAAAAGGGGGGAGGTACATATTAAAGAGCTGTAATTCCTTAACCTTTCCTCAAATTGTGATGAGAGTACCCTAATTAAAGCTGAGAGTGTGCACTTCAAGCTCATATTCATTATATAATTGTAACTTAAATATATTTTGGTCAACAGCTAAAATAATAAAAAATTGTGTCTGTGTCCAAAAAAAAATAAATATATATATATATATGGACATAACTGTGTATTTTTCATTGATATTGATGCATTTTTTTAATTGATATTGATACTTGTGTATGTTGATACCTTGCATCAGATATGGACTGGCTGTGGACTCAGGATGCTTCTCGCGATCTTCTTCTGGCTGTCCACCCTCCCAACTATATTGTTCTGTGGAATGGAGACACTGGCACCAAGCTGTGGAAGAAGAGCTATGCTGAGAACATCCTGTCTTTCTCCTTTGACCCCTTTGAGCCCTCCAATCTGGCATGTATGTATTCTATCATATTGTATTCATAATAGTACTCAGGGATGCACAGATACGGTTGCTGGAAGTGATATTTAAATTGCGAACAAATCTTTTGAATTTGGTCTTTCTCTTTGATTTGTTTAAAGTGATTCACACAGCTGGGACACTTTGCTTAAATCAATAAATCTAACAAAAATTATTATGTTAAACATTATGTGATGTTCCACTTAGTCTAACTGTACTGTACTGAACCTTTCAGCATTGCTGATGTACTGATTGCAGTATCTTTGTTTAGTACAAAATGGTATTGTGCATCACTAATAAAAGTTATTAGTATGGTGCATAATATATGGTGTAATGTAGTTTAATGAAGTAAATACCAATTTACTAAACTGTTTCTCTAATTTTTGCTATTTGTTCTTTTCTATGTCATAGTGCTAACCAGCGAGGGTATAGTGTTCATCACAGATTTCTCACACTCTAAACCGCCGGGAAGTGGAGGTAAGAAGGTTTATATCGCCAGTCCTCATTCCAGCCCTGCCCATAGCAAACCTGCTGCGGCTCAACCTACCGGTGCCAAAAAGGCCCTCAATAAGGTCAAAGTGCTCATCACCAATGAGAAACCCACGTAAGTTTAGCACAACCCAGAAGCACTACAGGATGTTTGACATTACATTATCATTGTTGTTGTTTTTTTTTTGTGTGTGAAAAACCTGGAAAAACTGAATAATCCATGTAAAAATAATAGAAAATGTAAAATGTCCTGGAAAATCCTGTTCTCCTAGGGAAAAAAAACAATGTTTTGTTTTTCTTTAACCAAGAAGTAAAAGTTTGCCTCATTAAATAGCGGAAAGTGCAATGTTCAAGGATGCAGAGTTTTGAAGTTTGAGCATAGGTGGAAATCCTGGGGGGGTCGGGGGGACAGGACTCCCCATCTGAGGGTTGTCCCCCTAAAAATATGATTAAAAACCACACTGTGTATTGTAAATAATGTTTTATACTTTAAATAATTGTGTAAGTAGTAAAACAACACAAACGCAAATGGGGCAAAAATGCGTTTTAAAAATGTAATTGCTTACCAGCCCTAATATATAATTATAATTAATATATAATTAATTGAAATAAATGCTATAATTTATTCAAATAAATGTGATCTTACTGTACTATTTGAAAAGGGCAGAATGCTAGAACTAACGAACCGTAACTGATGAAAATAACTGTCATTTTTACCCTTCCGGTCAAATATTGCGCTGCAAAGGATGTTCCAATTCAGCCCATTGCAAGGGTTTTGCCAGTAGTGGGCACTCGTGCAATGTAATCAGTGATGTACATCCGAGTTAAAGAGATGGAGGTAAGTTAGCGAGGAAAGGGCATAAAAAAAAAACTAAACTAGAAAGCAGCCCATGATGCAGGGCAACAACTCACTGCGTGATATAGCCTACGGAATGCAGTTATATGCCCTTAAAAGTCAAGTGAATGGGGCAAAAATGCATGCTTTGAATGAATCGGGTGAACCAATGGTTTAATGGCCCATTCATAAAGAGATATTTACTTAATCTCTAAATGAATCAGCCATTTGAATATGAGATGTTGAAATATCCAAAGAAAATATAGAAATATTTTATAATATAAAATTTCTATAAAATTTTAGAAACTTGGTGGCGTGTCTGATTAAAACACTGGAAAGAACACCAGTCCTTTGCTCTTTTTTTATTCCATTGGATTGAAGAAGCATTAACAATTCACATGACATGAAGTTCACAAATTCACATGGAACAGGACTACTAGGATGGACATGATGAACAGGATGCACGGGACAAACAGGATGTTTTTAAGTCATTAACGCATCCTAAGGGAAGGACTCAAAGGACATGGTTGGGTGTCCATTCAAACACCCACACCTCACCAATGCAAAAGGGACAAAGGAAGGAAGTAAGGTCTATTTATAGACCTTAAACAGGGGAATATGGGTAATGTAGTGCAGCATATATGGAAATGTAGTTTACTAGGAATTGTGGGAGATGTAATACAAAGAAAAAAACAAATGAGTCAAATTCACAACAGCCGCCCCCAAATACAGTCATGTATTTGCTATTATTCATCAATTTGGGATAATAGAATCAACTTAGCAACTGGGCGTACGTAAGTTTTTCCATTAATAGCAATCTCAGCTACTCTCACACATCCATCCTGACTAGGTAAAAGACGTACTTCCCTACCAATGGGCCATGATGCTCTTGGAAGTTGAGAATCAATAACTAACACAACAGCAGAGTCATTTAGATTAGGATTTTCTCTATTCCATTTTTGACGGAGCTGCTGACCTGGCAAATAATGTCGAATAAAGGCTGTCCAAAACTGGTCAGCAAGGACCTGACTGTGGCGCCAATATCTACGGCCAAAAAGCTCAGTGTTAGCATAAATAACCTGGGGTAGAGAAGAGTCTCGATGCCCCATGAGGAGGAGATTTGGGGTGATGGGATCGAGGTCTGCAATGTTAGAAGTGGTGTAACCAAGTGGCTTAGAATTTAACACTCCTTCAACTTCTGTCAGAACTGTCCGTAGAACTTCTTCTGATACTCTTTGGCTGCCAAGTACCGCACGCAGAGCTGCTTTAACAGAGCAAATCTCTCGTTCCCATGAGCCTCCAAAATGAGGAGCTTGGGGAGGATTACATTTGAATTTGATCTGCTGATTTTCCAGTTTAACTTGTAACTCAGTGGTAAGACAAATGAGTCAAATTCACAACAGCCGCCCCCAAATACAGTCATGTATTTGCTATTATTCATCAATTTGGGATAATAGAATCAACTTAGCAACTGGGCGTACGTAAGTTTTTCCATTAATAGCAATCTCAGCTACTCTCACACATCCATCCTGACTAGGTAAAAGACGTACTTCCCTACCAATGGGCCATGATGCTCTTGGAAGTTGAGAATCAATAACTAACACAACAGCAGAGTCATTTAGATTAGGATTTTCTCTATTCCATTTTTGACGGAGCTGCTGACCTGGCAAATAATGTCGAATAAAGGCTGTCCAAAACTGGTCAGCAAGGACCTGACTGTGGCGCCAATATCTACGGCCAAAAAGCTCAGTGTTAGCATAAATAACCTGGGGTAGAGAAGAGTCTCGATGCCCCATGAGGAGGAGATTTGGGGTGATGGGATCGAGGTCTGCAATGTTAGAAGTGGTGTAACCAAGTGGCTTAGAATTTAACACTCCTTCAACTTCTGTCAGAACTGTCCGTAGAACTTCTTCTGATACTCTTTGGCTGCCAAGTACCGCACGCAGAGCTGCTTTAACAGAGCAAATCTCTCGTTCCCATGAGCCTCCAAAATGAGGAGCTTGGGGAGGATTACATTTGAATTTGATCTGCTGATTTTCCAGTTTAACTTGTAACTCAGTGGTAAGGTTCTGGAAAGCTTCCTTCAATTCTCTTGCAGCTCTCACAAAGGATCTCATGCGGCTGACCTCTCCTGGATATAAAACGGCGTAGGGCCATTAGGAAGCTGTCCACATCTAAACTGGTTAACAAATCAAGATACACAAGTCTGGTGAGAGAGAACAAATTCAATAGTTGTGGAACTCCAGTAAGTAAGGCTGTAGAGGGTATCTTATTCACTTAAACATCGGATGAAGTGATTATTTTCTCTTTAATACAGATGTTTAATACCAATGTATTTTTCGATGAGTCCGCTATGTTAGCAATAATAACGTTACCTGCTTGACAGATAGTAATGTCTACAATGGACACGACCGCAGTCGCGGTGTGATCACAACAGCTTGAAGTTGTCTAATTTGGCACAGTCTCCCTGCTACACTAATAGTAGTATGGCTGTGTATATTTGACCAAGTACAATTTTAGCTGTATTATTTGTGTCCCCTTAAAAAATTGCTCTTGAGAAATGTTATGTTCAACTTCTGTCAGAACTGTCCGTAGAACTTCTTCTGATACTCTTTGGCTGCCAAGTACCGCACGCAGAGCTGCTTTAACAGAGCAAATCTCTCGTTCCCATGAGCCTCCAAAATGAGGAGCTTGGGGAGGATTACATTTGAATTTGATCTGCTGATTTTCCAGTTTAACTTGTAACTCAGTGGTAAGGTTCTGGAAAGCTTCCTTCAATTCTCTTGCAGCTCTCACAAAGGATCTCATGCGGCTGACCTCTCCTGCGGACACGACTGCTGTTCAGGTGCGACCACAACAGCTTGAAGTTGTCTAATTTGGCACGGTCTACCTGCTACACTAATAGTAGTAAGGCTTTCCTCTGTGTATACATATCCTTACAAGTACAATTTTAGCTGTATTATTTGTGTCCCCTTCAAAAATTGCTCCTGAGAAATTTTGTTTATTGTCTCCCCCAACTGTTAGACGAAATTTATGCCCCTGGTCAGCTGTGCCACGTGGATACTACACTGTTTACGCTTTGATTTGAACGAAAACAACGTATCCGTGTGGCGCAGCTGACACAAAACAGCATACACAATTTATGTTCAGTGGATACTCTCCAAAATGGCGCTCCTCCAATTTGGAGGAGACAAATTGTTGAATAAAGTTTTTTTTTTCATTTGCGCACAAAAAGTATTCTCGTAGCTTTGTAAAATTACGGTTGAATCCCTGATGTCACATGGATTATTTTATCGATGTCCTTGCTACGTTTCTGGACCTTGATGTAAGGCTTTCTTCTGTGTAAACTTTTCCTTACAAGTACAATTTTAGCTGTATTATTTGTGTCCCCTTCAAAAATTGCTTTTGAGAAATTTTATGTTTATTGTCCCCCGCCCCCCAACTGTTAGACGAAATTTACACCCCTGAGTGTGAGAGGAGTATCTTGAATGACACTGCTTAGTCTCGTGTTGACACAACAGTTAGCTATGGTTATTACTTCAGAAATAATTTTATTTCTTAATGCATGTTTTGAACGAATTGGGTGAACCATTTGGCACGTTGAACCATTGGCCATAGGCGCGTTAGATTTGAAGCGGCGCTGCACAGATCGATCGGTGTATTATCGAGTAGTCTGGCACTTAAACAGAATGCCCCATCTCTTTTCTGTTCTACGACTAATCTTGACATGGAAAAGGCCAAAATAATCCCGGTGGACCAAAAGGGAGGTTTGAACAACTGGAGCTTAGAGAGTTGAAGATCTGACATTTGAGGGATAGATGGTTTAGCTTTCCACTTCCTACATTCCAAATAAGACAACTGATGTTTTTTTTACGGCTTGTCTCCCTCTAATTATCCAATAATTAGACATCAGGGGTTCAACCGTAATTTTACGAAGCTATGCGAATACTTTTTGTGCGCAAAGGAAAAAAAAAAAAAAAAACTTTTTTCGTTTGCACTTTGATCTGAACGTATCCACGTGGCACAGCTGACACAGAATAGCATACGTTGTCAACACCGCTGTGTTGCTCGGAGACACAAAACAGTTCTGCTGTGGCTTTGATTGGAGCTATTTTTATCAGCGAAATTGAGCAAAAACAGTCAATATTGTGTCTAAAATTTTGCCAACGAAAATATAAAGACAAAGCAGAAATGTTCGTCTCCGAGCAACACACAGCATTTCATTTCTTAATGCATGTTTTGAATTAATTGGGTGAACCATTTGGCACGTTGAACCATTGGCCATAGGCACTTTGGATTTGAAGTGGCGTTGCACAGACCAATCGGTGTATGACATCAAAGTACCGCAAGAGCGATTCAAAAGCATAAGGAGCCGTCTGCTCT
>NW_015547736.1:39645-50217 GCF_001515605.1 Sinocyclocheilus anshuiensis
AAGTCACTTCATTTTAACTTCTTGTTTATTGAACTACAATTGTATAAAATCACATTGCAATCGTGTTGAAACATTTTGGTCGTGCAATGTTGCGTACATAAATCATATTATACATTTCTTTTTTTTCCAACCGAAGTATACATCTATAACTTTTGTGAGTGCTGTTGCACTCATTTGTTTTGATTTATGCAGGAGTCTCTCTCACACACTCACTCAGGCTGCGCAAGCCTCATCTGGCGCGACATAAATACATTATCAGTCACCGTAAGTGTGACGTCAGAACAGACCGGCTCGGAATCGGCAGACTGACCGGCCGGTCACCGGTACGGGCCGATCATGTGGAAAACCGGCTAATTCCGGTCCCTAGCCGGTCGATCGGTACATCTCTAGTATCTCAGTACCCTTGTGAAATGTCGGAGTGTAGAAAACAGCCACTATAACACACTCCTTACACAGACATATTAAAGAACTGATTTTATTAAGTTATGGCCTTCTGGAGCGAGGAATATATTCTTTCTTTCTGTCTGTCTGTCTGTCCTCTCTGACATTCAGTCACTCAAACTGTTTGATTCCTCTGATTTATCTTTCTGATCTTCCATCGATTTGCACATTGTTTTGCCCTGTGATGTCAGTGTGAGTGTGTTTATGTGGTTTTATTTTCCATCGGTTGTGTCTCATTGTCTCAGTGAATGATAGAAGGTCTTAGTGGAGCACCTCTGCTCTCTCTTCCTCTGTTCACTGCTTTCTTATTAGCAGCAGGGTTTCCACAACCCATGCCCTTTTGCCTACTGGAGTCTCATTGATTTAGCTTATTCCCAGCATTGATTTCCATCCTCTAAACAAAAAGCAAGCCCCCTTCAGAGCTCATTAGTTCACTATTAGTCCTGCAACATTTAGATGAAACAAGTAGTGAGAGAGCAACAGTCACAACAACAGGATTTTAAAGGGTGTTTATTATGGATTTTTCCCCATCATTTTATTTTTCCCCCTAAAGTCCAGTTGTAGTCACGTTTTTACACCAAACTTAATAATTTTGTTTTTCATGACTGTTTACCACTCTTTTTGGGATATACAAAGTCCTCACGTTATGCATAGTATGGTGTGCCATTTTATCATGTGTTAGTGTGACGTCAGAACAGACCGGCTCGGAATCGGCAGACTGACCGGCCGGTCACCGGTACGGGCCGATCATGTGGAAAACCGGCTAATTCCGGTCCCTAGCCGGTCGATCGGTACATCTCTAGTATCTCAGTACCCTTGTGAAATGTCGGAGTGTAGAAAACAGCCACTATAACACACTCCTTACACAGACATATTAAAGAACTGATTTTATTAAGTTATGGCCTTCTGGAGCGAGGAATATATTCTTTCTTTCTGTCTGTCTGTCTGTCCTCTCTGACATTCAGTCACTCAAACTGTTTGATTCCTCTGATTTATCTTTCTGATCTTCCATCTATTTGCACATTGTTTTGCCCTGTGATGTCAGTGTGAGTGTGTTTATGTGGTTTTATTTTCCATCGGTTGTGTCTCATTGTCTCAGTGAATGATAGAAGGTCTTAGTGGAGCACCTCTGCTCTCTCTTCCTCTGTTCACTGCTTTCTTATTAGCAGCAGGGTTTCCACAACCCATGCCCTTTTGCCTACTGGAGTCTCATTGATTTAGCTTATTCCCAGCATTGATTTCCATCCTCTAAACAAAAAGCAAGCCCCCTTCAGAGCTCATTAGTTCACTATTAGTCCTGCAACATTTAGATGAAACAAGTAGTGAGAGAGCAACAGTCACAACAACAGGATTTTAAAGGGTGTTTATTATGGATTTTTCCCCATCATTTTATTTTTCCCCCTAAAGTCCAGTTGTAGTCACGTTTTTACACCAAACTTAATAATTTTGTTTTTCATGACTGTTTACCACTCTTTTTGGGATATACAAAGTCCTCACGTTATGCATAGTATGGTGTGCCATTTTATCATGTGTTTTCTCCATTGCCCCAAATAAAAGGTGGTGGAAGAATTGATTGTTATTCTGTATGTATCTTACTTATACTAAGGTGTGTGCAGGAACACAAAGACAATGAATAAGGAAAATCAACTTTATTGAAAGAAGGACAAGCCTGACCAAATTCAGCTACTGCGTTAATGAGAACTGACCTCTTAGAGAAGAAACGCGGGCATATAAACACTAGAGCAAACAAAGAGAACTAATTAAGCAACAGCTGAAAGAAAGGACTAATCAAATGAGTAACCATAGAAATGAAACAGTAAACAGAAACTAAAAACAGAACATAACTGTGATATGTGCCACCATGTCAGATAGGAATTCATCAACCTGAAGCATCAGCATCATACTCAGCATTCAAATACCTAAGTAACAGGCATAAAATGTTCTTAAAATAAGCTGGTTATCTTGGCAGAATGTTGAGTTTTAAAAAAAGGTATTCTTGAAATTTTGGTGATGCCATGAAAAAATCCACACAGAAATTGGAACCTGGCTTAAAGGGACAGTTCACCCAAAAATGAAAATTGTGTCATTAATTACTCACCCTCATGTTGTTCCAAATCCGTAAGACCTTCAGGAAGTTCATATTCGGAACACAAATTAAGATATTTTTGATGGAATCTGAGGGCTCTCTGACCCTCCCATAGACAGCAAGTGTCCTTACACGATCAAGCTCCAGAAACGTAGCAAGGAGATCGGTAAAATAATCCATGTGACATCAGGGGTTCAACCGTAACACATAACTGTGATATTACGCCCCCATTGAGAAGGCTTGGGAGAAAGGTGGTTTGGGAGGCGGACAAGGAGTGCGCGAAGAGCTGGATAATGGCAGGCAGACGAACGACAGACAAGAGGTGAGCAATGATGGTGGGAGTGGCCAGCTAGGAGTAGGATCCGGGAGACCGGGATGGAGCCGCAGCGATGAGCAGCCAAGGTGGAACGTGGGTGCCAGGTGACTGCGGCGACGATAGTACAAGTGAGAACAGAGGTATAGTTGGAGGGAAGGAATAGCCCGACAGAGCTGACCTGGAAGCCCATGGTAATGGCAGAGTGACGACTGACCAAGGTGAACCCGCTACGATGGAGTCTGGAGGAGCCGAAAGGACGACGGTCACAGGTGGAGTGATGGGCTCGGAGGATCGAGGTGGAGCCCATGGGTCAACTCTCCAGGGCGGAGCTGGGGACCAGAAGCCCCACCGTGTATCAGGGCTGCTTGGCCGGTTGATGGTAGAGCTGAGGGGCTGAAGGGAGACGAGGGAATTGCTGGCTCTAGTGTGGTCACATTTTTGTGACTATATTTGATACTGTTGCTTCATGGGGAAGTCGTGGCCTAATGGTTAGAGAGTCGGACTCGTAACCCAAAAGGTTGTGAGTTCGAGTCTCAGGTCCGGCAGGAATTGTAGGTGGGGGGAGTGAATGTACAGTGCTCTCTTCCACCTTCAATACCACGACTGAGGTGCCCTTGAGCAAGGCACCGAACCCCCAAATGCTCCCCGGGCGCCGCAGCATAAATGGCTGCCCACTGCTCCGGGTGTGTGTTCACGGTGTGTGTGTGCGCACTTAGGATGGGATAAATGCAGAGCACTAATTCCTACTAGTATGGGTAACCATACTTGGCCACATGTCACGTCACTTCATATTTTGCCTTTATTTTTGCACTGTAAATATTTGTATATATTATGAGTAGACGTGCTGGTATTCAGTAATGCGATATATCATGCACGATATATGCACGATATTGTTATCGTGGGCACTTGAAAATACTGTTTTAAGAATATTTTTCCCATCAACTGGACACAGTGCACAACACCGCTGTGTGAAAAACACATGCGCACTCTCAAGTAAACAAACACGGATAGTGCAATGTGTGAAAGAGAACGAATGCTGAATGAAAGCACACATTCGCTCTCTGACAGCAGATGACGCTAAACAACAGAAATGCAGTGTTAGCCCGGAAACCCCGTAAACAAAGCAGCTACGCTACTTTCTAAAACGTATTTAAATGGTTTAAATAGGCATTCAGATTTTTGTGTTCGCTATGGTGTTCATCACAGTGGCATGTACTTAAATATTTAGACTTAATAGGCTATTTATTTTCAAACTTGTTTTTACATTTTAATCTGGATTACAACATGCCCTAGATATTGTTTGAAATGTTTTGATTTTCAATTTGACTTTTTTAATGAAGTAATTTGTAACTGTAACGGAATACATTTAAAAAATAACCCTCCCAACCCTGAAAGTGATTTAAGTGTTCAAAATACTCATTGCTACAAATATCTGTACAAAAAACAATCTGTAATGTTCTCTTTAGGCTGCATTCAACAACATCTTTATAATCAAATATAATAAACTGTACAGTCATGGTCAGAATTATTGGCATCCTTGGTAAGTATCATCAAAGAAAGCTGTGAAAATAAATCTGTATTGTTTATCCTTATGATCTTTAATTAAACAAAAATCTAACCTTTCAACAAGTAAAACAAATGAAAGTGGGAGGAAAAAAAATTCACATTATGAAATAAATGTTGTTTTTCTACTACATTTTGGCCACAATTATCAGCACTCCTAGAAATTATTATGAGTAAAATATCTCTGTAGTATATTCCCATTCATATTTACAATGTTTACCATACCAGAGTGACTACGAACATGACATTGTCCAGCCGTGACTTACTGTTTCACAGGACTATAAATATGAGGCAACACAAAGGCTAAATTCCCTTAAAGGGGGTCATATGATGCGATTTCAATTTTTCCTTTCTCTTTGGAGTGTCATAAGCTCTTGGTGCATAAAGAAGATCTGTAAAGTTGCAAAGACTAAAGTCTCAAATCCAAAGAGATATTCTTTATAAAAGTTAAGAGTCAACCACGCCTACCTAAAACGGCTCGTTCTAACACGGCCCCACATATCTACGTCACTATGTGGGAAGATTTGCATAACGCCACCCAAATGTTCACGCAAAGAAAGAAGGCGTAACGTTTATTCTCGCTGTTGCCGCAGCCGCCATATTGTTGAGACGCTGTGTGTTTCGTTGTGAAAGCGAAACTACTTTGTTTGGCCTTCCAAAAGAGGATGATATCCGCTTCGTACAACATCAGTTCAGCTTTGTTTTGTTCAACTTTATGGTCAATTGCACTCATTTGGAAGATAATCTGTTCTGTGTAATGTCTTTCTGTTTGAATTAATTCTCCATCTGCACTTCCTTGTTCTCGCTACATTACAGTACCTCATGCTGAAAACAATAGAAATGATAACTGCTTTTAAAGTGGCTGAGAGATGTAAATGTTAGAAGGGGCATTTTCAGAAGGGAACCTGCTTTATGTACGAAAACTGAATAAAGTGACGTTAATACAGCTGAAGTGTCATTTTTGTGACACTAGTAACAGGAATTGCAATAAATAAGTAACATTTTGTTCTCAAACTGAACTGATTTCTGTGATGCCGAAAATGTGGATGAACCGCAGGATCCAGTCATAAAACTACAATTGATTTACTTTATAACACAGAATTTGACAAAATTTGAATGAATAAATCAAAAAGACTCTTATTTAAATATGAAGTCTGCATATTCTGCAAAAATTGACTTTTTCATCCATTTTCTTTTTTATTTGAACAACAAACCTCTATTTTGTAGCACTTACTCCATCACAAAATGAAAGGAATTGTTCAAATTTCATTTGATTACATTTTATAAGATTAATTAAATTGTTAAAGTTTTATGCATTCATTTGATCACCACCATTTTTGATAATACATTTGTATTCATTCATAAATTCAAAATAATTCAAACAGATAACAAAGAATTACTTTAAAAAATTCAAACATTTTATATGGCTATAGTATTACACAAAAATTAAGAAAATATTAATTTTGTAAATGCAATTGATTAGAATGCTTTTTAGATTTTTAAAATGTAATTTAACCATTAAAACAGAGTCCAGAAAATTGAAACAAACAAAAACAAGAAAAGTAATCCAGACTGTAGATGATGTATGAGCCATATTTACATAAACCATTCAACACATCTTTCTGAGTTTTACCGTACTGCAATTTTTTTCTAGAAAGTTTGTGCTGGCGAACTGATTCATTTTTCCTCACAAGCATTAATCAACCTTTTAAATACAATTTTGTTTCTTGGAAGACATATTAAAACCTATTCCTGATTCACAGAAATGTTATTGTTTTTTTGTGCAATATGCATCCTGCGATCAGTGAAGTTTGTCACTCAATCCAATTGACTATGCAAGAATATTTCCCATTGAACACCTTTGGATAAAGATACATAGTTTTTTGATTTGTGATATATAAATGTACATAACAGCACGTTAGATAAACATTGAAACAGCCAGGATAAATTGATGTTTTAAATGTGACCTGTCTATGTGTGTGTGTTTGTGTGCAGGGCTGAAGCAGTGACTCTTAATGATTGTCTCCAGCTGTCATATCTACCATCTAAGAGGAATCACATGTTACTGTTGTACCCCAGAGAAATCCTCATCCTAGACTTGGAGCTCAGTCAGACCGTTGGAGTGGTTGCCATCGAGCGCTCTGGCGTACCCTTTATACAGGTGTGTTATTTAAACTGAAAAAAAAAATCACATATTTTTGCTTATTTAACTGCATTGTGCCATCTGAACAATTGTTAGAAGATGTGATCCGTACTGAACCAAACACATACAGGGCTCTTGGTACAGAACACACAATGACACAAATACTGTAAATGCATGTCTTGTCCTATGCAGAACCAAAGTTCAGAACCGCAGTCATTTTTAGAAGAATGTATTGTAGTATATTGTTTTTTTTTCATGCACCATGAGCACTGTGGTCTTCTTTAACAAATAATCATGCCACACAAATAGCGTTCCTCAATTCAAGAACATGGAAGATGTGACTAATTTCTCCTCCTGCTGAAAATGAGCAGAAATGCGTAAAGGCACACAGAGACTGCTTGCTTCTGACACCTCATTCCCAGCACTTCTTCAAACAGACAGAAATACTTTCCAGAGATAATGACAAACAGACAGAATAATAACATCACCATGAGTAAGGATGAAGCCTATATGGTTGATATTGTCAACAGACTGTGTGTGGTCACAATTATGAATATGGGACTACTGATATAAACAACTCACATTTTATATGTACAATAAACAGAATAATTGCAACAACAACAACAAAAAAATGGAGATTAGGTTAGCAAGCACAAAGCTTAAGTCAGTCAGTCAAATAGGAAGCAATATGTAACCCATGACAAGAACGTCACAAATAGTCAGATAAATATAAACGATAAATAAATTACTTTCAAGTGATTCGTTATAAAAGTGTGCATCAAATTTGCTAAACACGGAAGCTTGAACGTGTGTGATCCATTAGAACTGACCTCATTTGTTCTCATGCCTTCACGCACATTTGAGCATCTTTTTTTTCCTTTTAATGGCATTTGGCAAACACACTTGCAGGTACATACCGCCACCTACTGCACGACCCCTGTGTGACAGCTGACATAAAATAAAGGTACCGATACCATTCAGTTAAAAAAAATCCTTAATCGGCCCTGATAATGATTCTTGAGATAGGCTCGGGGCATCCCTACACGCATACAAGGGTAACACTTTATTTTGATAGTCCGCTTTAGACATTCTACTAACAGTAAGTAACTTTGCAACTACATGTCAACTAGCAGTCATTAGAGTATTAGCAGACTGTCTGCTTAATATCTTCTAACACTTTATTTTGATGGGTCCACAACATACAACATACTGACTGTCAACTTATTCTACAAATCCTAAACCTAACCTACTCTGAGAGTTAGTAGACATGTAGTTGCAAATTAATGAAAATAAGTTGACATGTAGTTGCAAAGTGTGTGAGTCTCTATGTGGTCAATGTACTGTATGTCTGTGTATGATTGTTATGAGCATGCACATGCACACACACATCTGACACAGTGCTCATATGTGATGCTCTTGTTTTATCTTTATCATTTTACCATTTCATATTTCCACAGTAAAAGTTGGCATCATTTGTTTACTGGTGTTCAAAATCATTTACACATGTGTATGGTATATGTGGGATACAAATGGCACTTGTTTTTAAGATTGACCTATTTACACGTGATTTCTCAAGCATGTTTGTGTATTAGATAAAGCCAGTGTATCTTCTGATCTGTATTTTTTTTTTTTTGTGCATTAAAATGCATGCATGCACACACACACACACACATTAAGTGTTATAAAGCACTTGTCAGGAAGGCAATTTGCATGACTGATGGTGCAGCTGCAAGCACTCGTACTCTCAGTCTAGGCTGACCGTGAGAGCCTGGCATAAGCCAGTAACGCACACACACAGTAAAAGCTTACAAATTTGCTCTAGTTTCTAATTTTTTCACATCAGTCCACACTCCATACACCATAATGGCAAAGCAAAAAACAGATTTGTAACAACTTAGCAAATTTATTAAAGGAAAACCTGAAATACGAACATTGCATAAGTATTCAAACCCTTCTTAGTTGAAGCACTTTTACAGCCTCAAATCTTTTTGTGTATGATTCGACAAGCTTTGCACATCAACATTTGACAATGTATCTGCCATTCTTCTCCTTACTACTTCAACTCTCAAGCTCTGTCAGGTTGGATGCGGGCCGACAGACATTTTCAGGTTTCTCCAGAAATGTTCAGTTGGGTTCAAGCCCAGGTCTGGCTGGGCCACTCAAGGAAATTCACGGAGTTGTCCCTAAGCCACACTTGCATTGTCTTAGTGTGTGCTTGGAGTCATTGTCCTGTTGGAAGGTGAACCTTCTGCCCAGTCTGAGGTTCTAAATGTTTGGGACTAGGTTTACATTAAGGCTGTCTCTATATTTTGCTGTGCTGAGGTTTCCTTCTTCTCTCACAAGTCCCCCAGTCCCTGCCGCTGAAAAATACCCCCACAGCATGAGACTGCTACCACCTCACTTTACTGATGGGATGGTACTGTACAAGTGATGAGCAGTGCCTAGTTTTCTCCATCAGTGTTGGGCAGTAACGCATTACTTAGTAACGCATTACTGTAATTTGATTACTATTTAACGCGTTATAATTTTCAAAATAGTAATTAGAGTATAGTTACAAGCCGAGGTCTCTATACGTTACTGCCACGTTACATTGCTGACAGAATGCAGTGATTTATAATCTAGAGATTGTAAAAAGGATGTAGCACACACACTGTCGAGTTAAGTGCCAGTGAATTAGAGACCTGCTCCCGCGAGACCCGACGCAACAGTGCGCGGCGTGGGACAAGATGGGCGAGTGCTGGTGTGGGCGGGTAGACACTCGTGTGTGTGCGGGATGCGGGAGAAAAAAATGATTCATGGGACTCCCGCAAAATAGAAATATGTAAACATAAAATATCTAAAACCTGAAGGTTCACCAGACTAGAGAATCTTGTTTCTCGCTGTCTGGGACTCCTTTAGTTGTTGTTGTTTTTTTTATTTTCTTTTGCAAATTCCAAGTGGGTTTTCATGTTTTCACTGATTGAGTTTGGCTGCAATGCTTTTAAGCCATGATCGGTGGAGTGCTGCAGTGATGTTTGTCCTTCTGTAAGTTTCTTCTATCTCCATATATGGTCATGGAGCTCAACTAGTGTGAGCATCAGGTGCTTTGTCACCACGCTAACCTTATCTTATTGTTAGGTATTTGCCTTTCCAAATCATACTCATTCAGTTGAATTTGCCACAGGTTAACGCCACTCGGAGTGTAGAAACATCTATAAGCAATATTGGAATTGTCCTGAGTTAAATTTCTTACTTATGCAATGTAATTATTTCAGTGAACAAAAATCAGTTTTTTTTCTTTGTCAATATGGTGTGTGGACTGTGGACTGATGATATATATCAGGGCTCGCAAAATCGCTAGCCCGACGTCCCGGGGCTATTGTGTTTTCCAGTCGGGCTACCAAAATGTATCACTGCCCTGCCCGACGGGCTATCTTGAATAGTGATATAAAAATCCATTCCTTGATTTGTGTTGTTCACTCGCTTGTGGGTGAAACGGATCATAGTTTATCATTTACACATGTTTCTAAGTCTTACCAATTTAAACATTCAAGCTTTTTAAACCATTCATGTGCATGAAGAATTCAGTTCGGTGCTTGCGCGCACATACAGAGCGGCGTTTCAGGCAGAGCACGAACACAGAATTGATTCCTCTTTCGCTTGAACGGACACATACACGCAAAATCATCTCAAAATAACTATCTCGGCAAGTATTTTCATGTCTTAAATGAACGTAAACAGTGGAGAAAGAAATCGCACGTGCATCATTATATTGGATCACTGCATTCGGTCTTAAAGGGGCAGCAGCCTATAAATACCTGCTGTTTAAGCGCCACCTGCTGTCAGAGAGTGACATTTGCGTCTCATTCAGCCCGTCTGCTGTTTTTGTTTCGTTCAGATTTTTTATGTAGCATCACAAAGCTAAAGTCAGACAATTTTGTTTTTGTTTCCAATTTCAAAATTTTACAATCTAAATAACATGTATGCAGCATCTTTGTTTGGATCATGATTAAAATACACAGGCAAAACCTTAGTTTACTTGCA
>NW_015547736.1:51197-52206 GCF_001515605.1 Sinocyclocheilus anshuiensis
GGGTGAAACGGATCATAGTTTATCATTTACACATGTTTCTAAGTCTTACCAATTTAAACATTCAAGCTTTTTAAACCATTCATGTGCATGAAGAATTCAGTTCGGTGCTCGCTCGCACACGCTCAAAGTGCGCACATACAGAGCAGCGTTTCAGGCAGAGCACGAACACAGAGTTGATTCCTCTTTCGCTTGAACGGACACATACACGCAAAATTATCTCAAATCTCAAAATAACTATCTCGGCAAGTATTTTCATGTCTTAAATGAACGTAAACAGTGGAGAAAGAAATCGCACGTGCATCATTATATTGGATCCATGCATTCGGTCTTAAAGGGGCAGCAGCATATAAATACCTGCTGTTTAAGTGCCACCTGCTGTCAGAGAGTGACATTTGCGTCTGGTTCAGCCCGTCTGCTGTTTTTGTTTCGTTTAGATTTTTTATGTAGCATCACAAAGCTAAAGTCAGACAATTTTGTTTTTGTTTCCAATTTCAAAATTTTACAATCTAAATAACATGTATGCAGCATCTTTGTTTGGATCATGATTAAAATACACAGGCAAAACCTTAGTTTACTTTCATGGAGAAATTTCTTTTATTTGTATTTATTTATTTCATTTGGGAATTGTTTTAAAATTTCAAGTTAGTATATTGTTTGACATTTTCAATTTCACAAAGTAATGTGCAGCCTTTTGGTCTGAGAAATAACAAAAGGACACCTTTTTAAATTCGGTCTTAAATCTAATTTTGTTAAAGAAATTGTGAGAAAATTGTATTGTGAAATCAGTATCGTGAATTATATCACATCGTGAGTTGAGTGAATCATTACATCCCTATATGCTACTAGTTTTTGCTGTGGTATCGAAGTAGTAAATTGTTATTTAAATAATAAGTGTTACTTAAATAATAAAGAACCATATTTTTTTTGCTCACATTCCGAACTTTGTGATCCGTTGCACCCCTACTCTCTTGACTTGTTATTTGAAGAAAAAATACAATATCCAATATCT
>NW_015547736.1:53350-76347 GCF_001515605.1 Sinocyclocheilus anshuiensis
AGAGAGTGACATTTGCGTCTCATTCAGCCCGTCTGCTGTTTTTGTTTCGTTCAGATTTTTTATGTAGCATCACAAAGCTAAAGTCAGACAATTTTGTTTTCGTTTCAAATTTCAAAATTTCACAATCTAAATAACATGTATGCAGCATCTTTGTTTGGATCGTGATTAAAATACACAGGCAAAACCTTAGTTTACTTTCATGGAGAAATTTCTTTTATTTGTATTTATTTATTTCATTTGGGAATTGTTTTAAAATTTCAAGTTAGTATATTGTTTGACATTTTCAATTTCACAAAGTAATGTGCAGCCTTTTGGTCTGAGAAATAACAAAAGGACACCTTTTTAAATTCGGTCTTAAATCTAATTTTGTTAAAGAAATTGTGAGAAAATTGTATTGTGAAATCAGTATCGTGAATTATATCACATCGTGAGTTGAGTGAATCATTACATCCCTATATGCTACTAGTTTTTGCTGTGGTATCGTAGTAAATTGTTATTTAAATAATAAAGAACCATATTTTTTTTCCTCATCTGAAAAATGATCCGATCTGTGACTCAAAATGTGATATGATAATGTAATACATTCCGAACCGTGAGATTTGTGATCCGTTGCACCCCTACTCTCTTGACTTGTTATTTGAAGAAAAAATACAATATCTTTTATTCGGGCTAGTTAAATTCATTAGAAGAATGCCTGCCCGATCTTCCCTCTGCCCTGTATCTTAGTCTCTCATTGGCTGTAGGTCATCGCCGATGTAGTTTTCAGTCAGAACTCATTTCACACAGCGTGATTGTGAATCGCCGACAGCTCCAGATATTTAGCATGCCAAATATTTCATGGGCGTTGGCGACGCGTCGGCGATTCCCTCAGATCGTGTCTTTGATAATTCACACTGCGTGATTGTCACTCACGTGAACGAGCCTCCGATTTCGGGCATTTGTCGGTGATTTCGCAAAACCTGTCAGCGAGTGAAAAATCGGGCTAAAATCGTGCAGTGTGAACTCGGCATTAGGTGCCACTGAGATGTTTTTGGAAGACTGTACATTTTAGGAATTTATATGATTTATATGAAACATTGAAGACTAATGTTTTTTTGTCTTGTTTGCAGGTGATTCCTTGTGCCCAGAGAGATGCTCTTTACTGCCTTCACGAGAACGGTTGCATCACACTGCGTGTGTGCCGTTCCACAACACCTTCTCCTAATGAAACAGGAAAGACAGGTTTTGTTCCTTTACATCTATCCTTCCATCTGGGGGTTGGGCATATAAGTAATTTTTTTCACCACAATAAAGGTGTACATATTACAGTATAGTTGTTTTTACTGAAAATGTAATGACAGGAATGATATGGGTAATCCTATGAATTAAATATTTTATAAATGACAGGTAATTAATTCATCTGTGACTCCATGTCTTGAATTGTATATTTATGCAACTAAGCTATGGTTCATGTTGCACCAGCAACACCCCTGAATAAGTTCTTCCCCTGTTTTTACTTGACTTGTGATGAGAAATGTGGTAATTTATCTTAAATATGTTATGTGTTCTGTTGTTCCAGTGATTGATCCAGAGCAGAATGTGCAAGAGTTGGTATACGATCTCCGCTCCCAGTGTGACGCCATCCGTGTGACTAAGACAGTGCGGCCCTACCGAGTGGTTATCTGTCCTGTCAACGAGAACAGTGCCGCCCTCATAGTCAGTGATGGAAGGGTAATGCTGTGGGAGCTCAAAGCTCATGCCAGTAAATCATATTCAGGCCTGAGGTACAGTTCTTTAAACATAAAAAAACTGATTTATATTGTAAGACATTACAGACTAGTAGCTGACTTGAAAATAGTATTATAATAAAGGCTTTGCTTACTTTGCTTGATATACCTTCTTGGAGCATCAATTCTATGCCGTTTTAAATACCACATAGTTTTTATACTAATTTAATCAATCTGCCGTATCTATCATGTTACTTTCTGACTCAACCAATGGTGTTAATTTTCAGAACTGTTATTGAAAATATATTTTCACATGTCAAAAAAAACAAAACTGTTTTTTTTGTTTTTTTTATTGTACAGTGTATATGCTTGCTTTAATAAAAATGTACTGAATTTTAGTAATGATAATAATACAGTTACAAAAAAATCACAGAAGTATTGCACAAATGAGAATTTGGTAGAGAAATTTGCTTAATTCTGAAGATAATGCCACAAAGCAAAATATCTTTATGGTTCCTAAAAATAAAATGAATAAAATAAAATAATGTGTTTGTTTGTTTGTGAGATTTACCTACAGTACATATTTTTTTCCCCTCAGTTCTGGATTGCCACCTTTGTATTCTCCCGTGAATTTCTGTGGAACACCTTTACTTCAGAATCAAAAATGCATCCCAGATCTTTCTCTGAATACAATGATAGGTAAGATAGCCATCCTTCCACATACACACACATTCCTTTTAGTTTCTAGATATACCACATTTAAAGAGTCTCAAGCTTCATTCTCCTGCCTTTGGCTTGAGGAGATATTTTCAGACGGAAGAACCTGAGGCCAGGTCTGTCTTGTCTTTGTCAGCAAGAGGCTTTTATCTGTACATCTTATTTATCCTTTTAGAAACGAGCCTTGATAACATTCTTAGTCTGTGGTATGGCTTATCTCCTGTTACGTCTTTAATCCTAGGCATTGAACAGCTTTTAAAGGGGTCATATGATGCTTTTTTAAAGATCATTATTTTGTGTATTTGGTGTAACAGAATATGTTGACATGCTTTAATGTTCAAAAAACACTTTCTTGTGTTCTGTGCTTGAGCAATGCTATTGGTGGGCTTTTAGGGTTTAGAAGAAGTTTTAAACCTGTGTGACTTTATTTTTTCCATGGAACATAGAGTATTTTAAAGAATGCAGTTCAGCAGGGCCGTGCAGAGACCTTTGGAGGGGCAGGTGCTCAAAGTATAAAAGGGGCACATGGAGCACGGCTTTTAATAGGGCTGTGCTCCTTGCTGAGACATGTATCGAAACGGATGCTTCTGTATTGATAGCAGCAAATGCCGTGAATATTTTTTCTTGAATGGAAAAAATCTTTAAAAAAACTACTTTCTTGATCAGTTATATTCACACACATTTATATCTGATTCATGATTGCTCTCTTGGTTTCTGATTTAGAATGAAACTGAAATTCACACTGTTTTGAACAATGAGGTTTATGGAATAACAATGAGGGCCAAAATCTCCAACCTTACGGACAATATTGACATGATCTTTAAATATAAAAATCTGGTAATGAAGCTTTTGATGCAGAACTTATTTTGTTATATTGACCAGACAATGTGAAAGCAAAATGAAAATGAATGTGTTCTTTCAGGATGGAAATGCATCCTGTGTTTCTTGGGATGGCAAAGGTACATTATGGCTGAAGTGATCTGCTTCAATCATCAAACCCAGTTCATTCAGGATTTTTTTTTTTTTTTACAATCAGTTTCATTTGTTGCTCTCTTTTCTTTGAAGGAGAACTTAAATGGACGACATTCGGTTGTGCGACAGAAACAAATATCAGCAACACCATAAAGTGCTCCTGCTCACATCTGACATTCTTTGCAGTGCTGATGGTGAGAAGCTTCTAAGGGAAGAACTTTCTCTTTCATAATACCCGTTTTATTTAAAGATTTCATTGAGTCAATATCAGTCTTTTAGTCCCTGTCTACATGCTAGTGAACATGTAAAAGATGAAAAAAATATATATATTTTTAAGCATTAAAAAATTGCTAACAAGGTCTGATTCTTGCAAACAAACAACAAATGGTTTTAAAAATCCTCCCGCTGATCTGTTTCATTTTGTTTTCTCTGATCCTTCAGTCTCCGCCAGATGCAAATGTAACAGCACCGCATCTGGAATCATTGACCTTAATTTCTTCTGTCGGCTGCGGCATCTCCATGTTTTTTATGGCCATCGCTTTATTCATGCATTTCCTGCTATGGTAGAGTATCTTAAACTTTATCATATAGTTAGTGCTATTTAGTAATCAATGATCACTAATACTACACTAAGACACAATCTTCACTCGGAAATTGCTAGTAAATTTCACAAATACAGTAATTATAAAGAAACAGCAAGTAACACATTGAATTAAAGTTGTAATTTTAAAGTAGAAATACTGAAACACAGGGCCGTACAGAGACCTTTGGAGGGGCAACTGCTCAAAGTATAAAAAGGGAACATGGAACTTTTAATAGGGCTGTGCTCCTTGCTGAGACATGTATCGAAACGGATGCTTCTGTATTGATAGCAGCAAATGCCGTGACGCAGTTTTGAAAAAGAAACACAGAACAGAAAAGACCATTTTAAGTTTAAAAGTTAAATAAATAGTTCTTTGCACCTCTTAATCACTCTGAAAATAGAAACGGAATTAAATTAGGCCTATTATTATAATTGAGTTTACAGTGTATGGTGGTTTTGCTGTTGTAAAGACTACTGTTGTTGTAGAAAAAATATTTGTCTTATTTAAAATATTATTCTATTATAATCCTGTTCTGAATTTATTCATTTTTTAAATTATAATGATGATAAAAACAGGATTGATAAGTAGCCTATAAATCGGAGGATAAGAAAATCAGTATAAGCCTGTTTTATCAGGGTTGTGATAATTATTTTTAAGGAGCCTATTATTATTATTGAGTTTACAGGGTATGGTGGTTTTACTGTTGCAAACACTACTGTTGTTGTTGTAGAAAAAATATTTCTGTCTTATTTAAAATAGAATTATATTATAATCTTGTTCTGAATTTATAATTTTTTTTAATTATAATGATGATAAAAACAGGATTGATAAGTAGCCTATAAATCGGAGGATGAAAAAATTATGAGTTTTATCAGGGTTGTGATAATTATTTTTAAGGCAATCTACGTTTTTAAAATAAATAGGCTACTGTAATAGAAAAAAGTTCAAAGTAATAGTTTTTTAGTCTGATAACATAAAGACAAGACCCCTCGACGCCCTTTAAACTTTTCCCAATCAAACAGCAAGAACGAAAGAGAACAGGCACCTTTGTTTATATTGCTGTGTGTAGAACGTTAGCTGCATTTTTAATATTTAATTTTAAATAAATGTAATTTCGTCCCCCGCACTTTATTCGGGCAGCTGTGTTCACGTAGAGGTTTCTAGATTTAAATTCAAAGAGACAGTATCGATAGTCTATGCATGACCTGACGTTTTATTCGTATCCAAAATGAGGAGAAGTGAATATCTGGAGCGCTCAACACTCTCATGCAGTGTATGTTTAATTCATACTCGAAGCCGGAGGGCGCTGTCGTGCAGAAAGTCCAAAACAGACTCATAGAAGGAATGACTTATGACGTGCTGGAAACCCTAATATGAACAAAAGCATCCGGCTATCTATCGCTGTAGCTGAGCTGAATAAAAAGCTGAAAAAAACGTGAAGACAATAAACACATGATTGCGAAAATATACGGTTTATGTGTGTTTTTCAAGTTATCTCCAGGTAATAAATAAACTTTATGAATAATGCAGTACTGATTGACATATCATTTAGTAGCCTATAGAAACTATACATTTCCTGCCTTATTCTGTGATAAAAAATCATAAACCGATCATAAAATTGTCATTAGAAAAATATTGAACTAAAATATTATAGCCCCTTGCTGCAGCTAACCTTACTTCCACAGGCTACAAACAGCAATATAAACAACAGCTGTGCATGCTCTCTTCACGCAGTTCTTGTATAATAATAATAATTTAATAATATAAGTATACAAGCACACCGCTCCGCTGAGAACTCCACTTACCGGCAGCCACGGACGTTATGAAGGATAGTCCCTGATGAGATCGTCAGGTGAAAGGTCATCATCATGTGGATAATTGTATTTATGACTAAATTATTATTAATTCATTTTACTAATAGTTACATTGGGCAGGCCTTCACAAAATGGCGTTTAATTACAAAAAAAAAATCAAATTTGCCTTGACAAAAGGGCTCTTTGGGCATCTAGGGGAAAAGGGGCAGGTGCTCAAGCTCCCATCGCACCCCCCTCTGCACGTGCCTGCAGTTCAGTAAATGAGGACTGATGCTTTCAACAACAAAAAAAACATATGCTGTAAGCTGAAAGCTGTGGACTTATAGTTTATTATGAATTCATTTATGATAAAATTTGCTTATCTTCACAATAATTGATGCCAATGTTTTAATGTCATTTCATTTTTGTTACTGTCAAAAATCCATACACACAATGGGTATGTTTACACTTGGTCACTTCATGCATGAGCAATGAGCAAAGCAAACCTGGTCTTTCATGATTGATGATTTAATTGTCACCTTCTCTCATTTGGCTTTACAGCAGCCTTAAAGAGCTGCTCTGTTGTTTCAGTTGATATGGTGTTAGATCAATTATGTGATTTGTCCCTGTTCCAGGTCACAGTCTGATTTCTGGAGTGGACTCCCCACGACCCCTGGCAGGTCAACAAGAAGTACATCTGAAGTTCCTGTTGACAGGTCTGCTGTCTGGCCTGCCTTTGCCCCCATTCTCCCTCCGGATGTGCCCTCCGCTTACCACAAAGAACATCAACCATTACCAGCCCTTATTGGCTGTGGGTGAGTACTTCACATGCAAAGACCAGATACATTTTTCTTCTCCATTCTTCAGATGACATTTAAACATGCCCCAGCTCAGCACATCAAAGTGTTGGTGTACAGTTTCAGCCCTTATGAAACACAACATATGTGACCTGTGCTGGCAAAATGAGTCACAATGAGCAAATTTTCCAAAAATTAGTTTTTATTTTCATTAAAAGACCTTCAAAATGATGTATGATTTATTGTAATCGGACAAAAAATGACAATGAATTCAGCAAAGTCAGTTCTGAGAAAAATCGAGTTAAAGTTTTCTGAAGGTTCCAAAGCAAAATCACCTAGCAACAGTGCATTGTTTCCTCCACTTCTTTTCATAATATTAATTACTATATTAATAACAATATACCATATTGTATATTATGTTGTATATTGTATATATTGTATACCATATAATATAATATCACAATATAGCCATTTTTTATTTTATCTTTATTATTAAAAATAAAAACAGATGCAAAAAACAACAACAGTAGAACAAATGTAAGAAAGAAACAAGCCTTGATGCTGGCATGGCACTAAAACGTGAATAAATGAAGAAAGAAAGAAACGATGATCGACAAAGTAGTCCGTGTGACATCAGTGGTTCAACTGTAAAGTTACGAAGCTACGAGAATACTTCTTTGCGCAAAGAAAACAAAAATAATGACTTTATTCCGCATTTTCGTCTCTACTGCATCACTTTGGACGCGCGTTCACGACAGTATCATGACGCGAGCGTGTGGTGGCGCTGACCCAGATCCCACACGGACTACTTTGTCGATCATCTTGGTACTTTTCTAGACCTTGAACCGTGGTAGTTACCTTGCTGTCTATGGGGGAGGGTCAGAGAGCCCTCATATTTAATCAAAAATATCTTAAATTGTGTTCCAAAGATGAACGAAGGTCTTATGGGTTTCGAACAACGCAAGGGTGAGTAATTAATGACAGAATTTTCATTTTTGGGTGAACTAACCCTTTAAGGTCATGTTTGCCTGTTTTATTTGCACTTTTGTTAATTTTGCTGTTGTATTCAAGTTCAGTAACTTGCTTTGCGTTTTGAGTTAATTTTCTACTGCTCAAAAATTATCCACCATAATTGTGTTTCGTGTACCATTTTTATTGGGATCGCGTGCTGGCGTAAGCAACTTTGTGCACGATTCAGTAAGCGGCAGCGCGAGAAGCGAGTGGAGAAAAGGTACTCCTCTCAGAAAACATAGAAATAAAGATAATTTTAGATGTTTAATTACTATGTGGAGCATTGGGATCACTAGACGAGGGCTGAATGAAATATTTTTTTGTGTAAACCTGAAATTTGACCAAAATCTACATTTTTCTTTTTTTTTATTTGCCTGTAGCTCATAATTAGCCTGTGTGCATTCCAACTCATTTTGCCAGCATGGGTCACATATAAAGACATTTTAAAATCCTGAAAAGTGGCTTCCTGGCTTTGTCTTGGGTGCTGTTTGCTTGTGCCATGAGTGTCCAGCCCAGAATAAGTTTAGTTTGGCTTGAATGCTTTTTGTCTGGAACTGGCTAGGAGTTGGGTGGAAGTTAGTCATTAAGTAAATGTTGGTTATTAATTATTGGTTATTTTTAATGTCACATTTTCCCTTCTTTCCCCTCTTTCTCTGCCCACATACACACACCAAACTTCTGTCTTCAGTCTACCACAGAATACATTTTTTAAGCCAATCATCCAATAGCCCTGACATCATTGAATAGTTTTTAGTCATTGAATAATAATAATTGAATTAATATATATTTTTAGAGTTTTATGACAGTCATTCTCAATACAGATGAATGGATAGTGCCAAACAGTTCATCAAGCTTGTTGCAAAATTGTTGGTGACTTATGAAAAATGTCTCTTCAAAAAAATATTTTTCACAGTATAGTTAAATTATAGCTCGCTCAATATAGCTCACTTAATCAATATATCATGCAAACATATTTAAGATGGATAGTCAACAAAATGATTAGCTGTTTCCACACAAAATCGGCGTATGCAGTGAACTTTGTGGCATTTCTTTACATCTTTTCTCACTGGTTGGTTCCTGCTGCATCACCCCACCATGCTGAGGTCTAGCTCAAGTGTAAGGATTGCAGATTTTTGAAGTTTAGTTTGACTGAAATTTAGGTTTTGTTTAAAGATGGCAAATTTAGACATTCACGTAAAGTGAGAATTAGATTTAGAGCGTGTTTACACTTGGTCACTCAATATATCAGCTCACTCAGTGGTATGTTTTTGCACATACAGAGCGGCGTTTCAGCCAGAGCATGAACACAGAATTGATTCCTCTTTCGCTTGAACGGATACATACACGCAAAATTATCTCAAAATAACTATCTCGGCAAGTATTTTCATGTCTTAAATGAACGTAAACAGTGGAGAAAGAAATCACACGTGCATCATTATATTGGATCCGTGCATTCGGTCTTAAAGGGGCAGCAGCCTGTAAATACCTGCTGTTTAAGCGCCACCTGCTGTCAGAAAGTGACATTTGCGTCTCATTCAGCCCATCTGCAGTTTTTGTTTCGTTCAGATTTTTTATGTAGCATCACAAAGCTAAAGTCAGACCATTTTGTTTTTGTTTCAAATTTCAAAATTTTACAATCGAAATAACATGTATGCAGGATCTTTGTTTGGATCATGATTAAAATACACAGGCAAAACCTTAGTTTACTTGTATGGAGAAATGTCTTTTGTTTGTATTATTTATTTATTTGATTTGGGATTTGTTTTAAAATTTCAAGTTAGTATATTTGTTTACATTTTCAATTTCACAAAGTAATGTGCAGCCTTTTGGTCTGAGAAATAACAAAAGGACACCTTTTTCAAAAAAGTTTGTTTGTTTTTCTCATAAGTAATGTATAGTCTTTTTCTGAGTGAGACCTAATTTTTTGACAGCAAAGTGAATGAGCCGAGAAAACAAAATCATATGAGCTGAAATGACAAAACTGTGATAAATTCTTATGCAAATGTCATTCATCACAGCAAGGCCATACTGTAGCTGTTCTGTTACTCCTTCTTAAAGATTCTGCAAAGATTGAAAGCGTTGCACAGATATTAAAAACTCAAGTGCACAATTTACAAAACAAATGAAACTTTGACAATTTGTAGACTAATGTGTAATTTGAACTAGCTGTGGCTAAAAATAGAGCTCTAATTGAGTTAAATCTGTTACTCAGTAACAGAGAAATGAAAAATATATTACAGTTTAAAGACTTCATAAGTATGTGAAGATCTGTTATACTGAATTATAGAAATATCAATATGTTCCAAATGAGGTTCACCCGGTTTAGTCAGTGGATCTTAAATTGTAATTTGAGCTCTGTGATTGGTGGTATAATTTTCTCCACTCATCATCTCATTATTGGAGTCAACACAGTGGTGCAGCCTTGATGAGATTTTGTAGCTCCCTGAATGCACTATACATCCAATTGAGCAAGCACACCAAGCACTTAAAACCATGTAATGTGAATTCCTCTTGATGGATGCCTTTCTAAAGTAACTCCATTGCACAGTTTTTCAGGAGTGCCTTAGGGATGATACAGAACTTCAGACACTCTTTCTGCCTCAATGCACAAGGACTGTTGCGGAATCGTTCCCAAGAGCTGATTTTTTTTAACCATCTCAAAACTTTAAAGAAGCGATCTTGATGAGTAGTCATTTAGCACTTGAGGGAAAAAAGCTCCATCTGCGATTGACTCCACTGGTGTGACATTTGAAGCCAGACAAGTGTACAGTTTTAGATGTATCAGCGTCAGTCAGTTCAGTCTACATACTATCCATAAGAGTGTAGTGAATTTGCTTTTGCCAACATACGGAGGCGAAATAGTATAGTGATGTGTACTCACATCACCAGTGACGTTATGATATTTGGATCACGTGTCATTTAAGGTGTGGTTATGAGTACATCACATAAGAAAGATTGGTGGGATCTCTAACTTGTAGAACCTCTTTCTGTATCATCAACACAAGGAAGACACAAGTGTAATAAAATACATTTTATTAACAAAGGATAGACAAGAGTAATCACATCTACTAAATGAATACCATAAATGAAATAGGAATAAAGTGCATAAGATGCATAAAATGCTAGTGATTATGTTGGATGTTGCTATGTCAGAGCTACGTTATCTGGAAAGATAAACTGTTGCTACTCTAAAACAAATAAGGTGAAAAACCTTATTATGCATCAAACAAATATGTGAAAGATTATTTGTAATCAAAAGCAATCAGCTAT
Organism: Sinocyclocheilus anshuiensis; assembly: GCF_001515605.1. NCBI lineage: Eukaryota > Metazoa > Chordata > Actinopteri > Cypriniformes > Cyprinidae > Sinocyclocheilus > Sinocyclocheilus anshuiensis. The sequence goes on from NW_015547736.1 coordinate 64,201, forward strand.
ATAATATCTAATGTAAATTACAAAAATCATATACTGATAATGTCTAACAATGCCAAGGTCTCTGGAAGAGGTTTGGATAAGTGATAGTTACATTCTCTGTGGTCGAGTGAGCAGTCCGGTGGCGGTGACTTCATCCTCTGGTTGTGCTGGTAACAATGCAGTGGGAAAAGGAGCAGGAATCCGTTTCGACAGCCTTGAACACTAAGTGCTGTAGGATGCTGATCTCCTGGAGTAGCAAAGGGTCCTAAAATCTGGAACACGCAGATGTGGCCCTGGAGTAGGTGTAAAAGGTCCTTGCCTGGAACACACAAGCAAAAGTACCTTGAAGTGAAGGTTTGCTCCGGGAGCTTAACCCTGTTGCAAATGTCTGTGTGTCTTCGGCCTCTCTGGGATTTGTCTCTCTAGGATGGAGACTCAGGACGTACTGCATCTGTTGTTGTCTCTCTGGACGAAGACTCTAAATGTAGAATATCTCTCTCCTCACAGGCTGGAGGCTCAGAACGTGGTATCTGTTATTGTCTCTCTCCTTACAGGACCGAGACTCAGAACGGTTGTGTCTGTTACAGTCTCTGTGGACAAAAGACTCAGGATGGGTTGTTTCTGTTGCTGCCTTCCCTGTAACAGGTTGGAGACTCAGAACTTCGGTGTTTCTGTTAGTGTCTCTCCCTTTTAGGACTCCGATTCGGAACTTGCTCTGTTAGTGTCCTTTCCCTGACAGGACTCAGACTTAGAACAAGGAGTGTCTTTTGGGAAGGTACCTTTATCCCTTTCCGATGAGGAGGAGATTGCAATCTGGCACTTCTCCATTTCAGTGCCGTGATTGGCTGTTTCCATCAGAGCGGGGGAGGGGACACAGGCCCACCCTTATTTCCTCCTGTGGAACTTATTTGCATAGTAACACACATTTAGAAAAGTGTCACTAAGTCCAAACATGATGGAAGAAGATTGAAATGAATGCGTGCATGCATGGTTGTGTAAGATGTTGCACTACACATTGCTGTCACTGAGAATACTTATTTCTCTGAATAAGTATAACGTGTGTTGTAGTTTGCATCAGTTTAAGGGTTGAGAATATAGTTATGAATGGATTTGGATGGAACTCTGTGATCTCTCTTTGTTTCTCCCACTGCTGCTGCATCCAGAGGTCCTAAGGAATTTTTATGGGCCAAAATCGTAGGAATCAGTCTGTTGGTGGGTGCAGGGCAAAAACTGCATTTTGACCAATGAGACATCCTGTCCTTCCCGGGCTTTGTACCAAAGGTCTTCTTGCGCTCTAAGAGGTGTCTGGCTGTTGTCCTAGTATCTTTATCTGATGGGTTTTGGACAGTTTGTTTATGTTAGCCCACCAAGATCCAATCAAAATGTAGCAAACCTTTGTCCACTATTGTGGTCAGAGAGGGGCCCCGCCATAAACTGGGCCCTGGAATGTGCTGTCCACTACAAGAGCCTTTGAACCGAAACCAAGAGCCTGGTCTTCTCCAATAAAAATGAAGCGAACACTTAACTGTCTCAAGCACTCAGATCTGAAATTACTCTTGCTTGTTTTATAAAACTCTGTGATTGATGGAAAATTATCTATGAATAGCCTGTATGCATGTAGTCTGACACTGTGGTGCCTACTACTACGTATTTCCTGTGTACATCCAGCTCATTATTTTGTGGCAAATGATTCTGTGGACTTTATAGCAAACATATATACAGTGTCCAAGAGAGTTCAATGCACTGCAACCGGAGAAAAAAAAAACACACACACACACACATGCAAATAGAATAAAAAACAGTAAATGAAGAAAAAGTATTTTATCAGCTTGACAGCACGTGCTGCAAATACTCACAACGTATAGCACAGACCACAATGGAAATGTTTCAAGGGGACCCCAACAAGTGATGAACCTGGCTGGGACATGCTTATTGTTCAATATGTACTTGTGGTGTTGTCGATGATCTGAAATGATTTTAAAATCCTGATTGTATGATTCCTTAGCCGTTTGGATATTATTAGTATAAATAATCTGACAAAATACACAATTAATTGTGAAACGTTATGTAATCTGGGTTGTTGTTGGAGTCCCCTTGAAACATTTCTGTTGTAGTCTGTTCTATTTGCATCGATTTTCTGTATTTGATTGTAATGTGGGTATTTGCAGCACATATACAGTATGTATTTGGTTGCTTTGTGAGTATTTGCAGCACATGTTGTCAAACTAATGATGTTTTCTTAAATTGCTGGTGTTTTTTAAATTTACATGTTTTCTTCAGTTGCAGCACAAGCTGTCTTGGCCACCATAAATATCTCTTTTAGGGCTGAGTATCACCAACAACCTCACAATTTGAAATGCATCCCATTCAATTTAGGGTTGCACAGATTTGTCAAGTAGTTGTCACTAGTCCGTGCATTGCGTCTGTGTCGCTGTTTGCTGATCACAACTTCAGTTGTGCTTGTTCAATTGTTTTCAATTGAATTCAGTGGATGTTTGGTCACAATTTAATAAAACACATTAATAAACATGCAAGGATCGATTTTATCACTGCAGTTCCAGAATAAGTAGAATCATGATTCGTTGATTAATTTTATCGGCACATTTCTACAAACGCTAAAATAAAAACCTATCCTTAACATAAATTGTCACCCAGACTCTGCCCTGTCCCCATCAATAAACCCTCTGAAACACTTCACTTCCTCTTAGACTTCCTCATTCACTCTCACTCATATCTCCTCTCAGTGCAACATCTATCAACTACTACTCTTCTCCACTGACGGGATGAATTATGTTCTGTTCAGTATGAGCAGGCTGTTTTATGAACTGTCATTAAAATTTCTGAGAATGTTTACAAATTATTTATTTATATTATTTATTGTGATGATTATGATGATTAGTATTTGTAATCAAAGGCAAAAAAAATGAAAATGATAATGAAATGATTTTAATTAAAACTGTGATCTTTTTTTATTATTAATAATAATATTAATGACTTATCAAGGATGATTTAAATAATAATCTAGTCATATTAACTTGCCAATTACAGCATTCATTTGTGTGTTTTACATGTTTGCCCATTAGGTACAAGCAATGGCTCTGTGCTGGTGTACAACTTGACCAGTGGCCTCCTGCACAAAGAACTAAGTGTCCATTCCTGTGAAGTCAGGTAAGAAGCCTTGGTTTACTCTGTAATCATATACCTGTACATGCATTCTGTTATGTAAGAATATCATACACCTGAACAGTGGTTTTTAGTTCTGATTTATGCTACGGGGCCGTTGAATGCTTGAATCTGATTGGCTGACCAACGTTCTAAGGTGTGCAATTATTTTCAGGGAAACGCATGGCGAACGTAGTTCCAGGCAGCTCTAGATGGCATTACATGTAAATATCACTTCGCCAAATGATTTCAGTTATTTCAAAAGTCCTTACAGCTTACAACAGCAAAATAACCAAAACCCACAACGACACTGGCCAAACAAATAAATATAGTAAGCAATAGGATAAAAACGAGAGATTATTTCCATGTTTTGCCACAAAATTATGTTTTATTATGTACGTAAAGCACATACTCTATTTCTCCCGCTCTCTCTCCCTTGACTCACACACATAGTTTGCACACACGGATACATACGCTCTTATGTTGTTACCGCTATCAGTTTTATCAGTAAAATAATTTAGAAACTTAAAAGCTACATGACATTTCTCACAAGCGAGGTAACGACGGCGCTGTTCATGAAGAAAATGAACTTAAAGTTTCACTATTAGTAGAGACACTGCTGCCGAACACTTTTGAGAGACACACAGACTCACAGATGTAATTCACATGCTCTCTCTCTCTCTAATAACTTAATGAAATAGTTGCATAAGTCTGCTATCAACGGCTCAGTCCCACGTTAATAGGTCTAAATTAAATCTCCGCTTCGCGTCGTGGCCGCTTCACCACCTCGGGTGTGCATTATTTTTCTAATAATTCAACGGCCCGTCGTCAGTTATTCCTTACGTATTATACATTATGCCCTTATACACAGAGTTTTCACACCTGCGGCCCGTTCTTCGTACCTCGCTTAATACATCTGAGATGATTTGAAAGATGCCAGATCTTCTAATCGTGATAACTGGTCTCTGGCTAATTTGGTTCTTCAAACAAATTTGCGGATTTGATTAAAATGTATGGATTAAGTTGTCTAAGATTACTGCATGTTCTCGTGTTCCCCGAAAAGGGCAGATGTATCAATACACGAAACCACGATCAGCAATGCAGCGATTGGCTGGCGGCAAGACAGCAACGTAATGACATCATATAATTAAAAAAGACACCTGACGAAAAACTTGACAAATTTCTGGACCTTTATAAGGAAACAGCCAAGCAAACAAAAAAACTACATAAATGGTATAATAGATCAATTAAATGTGCACTGTTTTTGTTTTATTACTTTTTTTTTACATGATTCCCAATTATTTATATTCACATTTATAGTATTTATAGTATTTGTACAGGCTTTATATTTTTTTATTTCCATGTTGTAATTAGCAATTCATTTAATGTTATCTTTGAAACAGATTTGTTACGTGACAGCATTAATTAAAGTTTCTTAAGGGTCAAGATCAAGTTATCTGCATCTCCTGCGCTCCATCAAGCCACTCCCATAATAGCTGTCATCTCTCAAATTAATGCACGACTCTACATTATCTGTATAGCATGTGTGTAAGACTCGAATACAATTATGAAATAATTATTTTATGACAAATAAATCTTTCAGTGAGTAAAACTGGCTGTGTCTACAGTATTAAAGACTACACAACATTATTATATTATCTTTTAAATTAATTTTTAAATGTCAGAATAACTGTATAGCATGTGTGCAAGACTCCAATGCAATTATAAAGTAATTATTTTATCATTAATAAATATTTCAATGAGTAAAACTGTCTGTCTATAGTATTATAGACTACACAACAAAATTATATTATTTTTCAATTATTATTATTTTAAATTACTGTCCCTGGATCAGTAGGGTACTCTTCTAATAAATTAGCAGTGGCTGGGACAGATTTTAAGTATCAATTTTGCTTAAAAATATGCGATCTAATCCTGTTTACATGAAATAAACCTGCTCCCGAGGTTTAATCTTACGGACCTGTTGCTGTGACAGCAACTCCGGGATGAACTTTGAAGAACCAAACAATCCAAGATCATGCCAAATCGTCAACAGTCAAATCCAGCTAACTGAGTTAGCGTCATACATAGAACGGATCCCAGGCTTTTTTTAAATGTTAGTTTTGGACTCTGCACATTTTCTCCCTTAGTTTTGTTTAGGTATAAATGAAAACTGCAGTCATGCTCTGATCCACATCAAAATAACTGGTCAGAGGTCATGTGAATGTGGTAGTCTCAGTCCAATTGAAAATCAGCTCTGGAGCGGTTTACATGTAGTTAGAGAGCAATTTAACCCAATGGATCAAGCTGTGTCATAATTCATAATGGGAAATGCATTACATAAAAAGCAGAAGTGGTTAATTCTGTGAGTGAGCACTAGAGGTGTCCTTGACTAAGGATTTTCATAGTCGAATCGGAATTTTCGAATCTTGCCGATATTCGACTGATAGTCGAATCATATGTTTGGGAGCAGGGGGCAAAATACATTAACAAGAGTCAAGTCAGACATTCGACAGTCATGATTACGTTAACACAGGCAAAATGTGTAACGGATGCCTCGCAGATACAAACACGGTAAATAATGTTTTATGATTTGATTAAAAGATAGTTAACATTAAACGTCAGCGAAACCCTAAGAATTCACAAAATTTTTTACAATAGTACTCTCATTATAACTTTATGTATATGACAGTAGTTATTAATGTTCTGCATTTCTGTTTTGAGCTGCACGCGCTGAAGATGACCAGTAGAATGAAGCAGCAGGTTTTTAATCAATGGGATTTAACTCATCATTTATCTCATATATAATACGCTTCGTTATTTATACAACATATCACAGCGTTTTATTATAATAGTGTTCTCATTATAATTATGTATAAAATAAATATAATATAATATAATAATATAAATATGTTATGACAGTCCCAGTCATAGTTATTCATATTCTGCATTGTTGTTTGTCCTGCTCGCGCTGCGCGCTGAAGAGATAATCACCGTAGAACTACAGTGCAACTCAACCAAATGCATCTTATACGAGATAAATAATATATACACGATATACAGTATTTAGACATTAATGGCTGTGTGTTGAGTTATTTTGAGGGGACAGCAAATTTACACTGTTATACAAGCTGTATAACAGTGTAAATTTTGCTGTCCCCTCAAACTCATTTTTTCAGTGTTGTCACATGAAAAGATATAATAAAATATTTACAAAAATGTGAGGGGTGTACTCACTTCTGTGAGATACTGTATATCGTGTATATATTATTTATCTCGTATAAGATGCATTTGGTTGAGTTGCACTGTAGTTCTACGGTGATTATCTCTTCAGCGCGCAGCGCGAGCAGGACAAACAACAATGCAGAATATGAATAACTATGACTGGGACTGTCATAACATATTTATATTATTATATTATATTATATTTATTTTATACATAATTATAATGAGAACACTATTATAATAAAACGCTGTGAATTTTTAGAGTTTAGTTGCCGTGTTTCTGCACGTTTATCATAGACTCAGAATTATGTTTGTCCAAACAAATTAATTCTGTTGTTAGGAACAGTTTTTATCAATTACGGGTCATCTCCAAACTTAAATCATTTTTGTCTTTTCAAGATTTGGAGAAGGTTATTCATGATTTTATTACCTCACATTTAGATTACTGTAATTCACTGTACTCAGGTCTTCCTCAGTCATCACTTTCACGCCTCCAGTTGGAACAAAATGCAGCTGCAAGACTGGGGCAAAGAGATATGATCATGTCACTCCAATTTTAGCTTCGCTTCACTGGCTTCCGGTCCATTTTAGAGTTCAGTTTAATATTCTGCTGTTTGTTTTTAAAGCTCTAAACAATCAAGCTCCATCTTATCTTAAAGATCTTATTATCCCTTTGTCATCTACCAGACTTTTAAGATCCACTGACAGGGCTCTTTTATCTGTCCCTCGTTCCCGTTTGAAAACTAAGGGTGACAGAGCCTTTTCAGTCACTGCCCCCCGTCTGTGGAACCAATTGCCTCTAGACTGCCGCCTTGCACCTTCCATTACTATTTTTAAATCGAGGTTGAAAACGTATTATTTCTCCTTAGCATTTTAATTTCATTTCATTGTTGTGTTATTGTCTGTCTTTTTTTATTCTTTTCTGTGTTTCCTTTTCTCTTTTAATTTTATTTTACATTGTTAAGCACTTTGGATAGCTTTGCTATGCTGAAATGTGCTATATAAATAAAATGTACTTACTTCAATGATAGGTTAGAATTTTGTGAAATTTTTTGAATGAAAGATCAAAAGGATAAACAATGCAGATTTATTTTCACAGCCGCCTTTGCACATATTTACCAAGGGTGCCAATATTAGTGGAGGGCACTGTATATCAGACCACCATCAGCTGTCACCATCAGACTACCATTTGCATCAGTCATTGAAAAACCCATGTAACTCGATGACTAATGCAGAATTACAGTGAACGTCTTCACTATATGGATGTTGAATTCCTATAAACGTGTTCACTAAAACTATGATGCCGCAGTGTTTCCAACTTGATCCAAGATCAAGATCCACTTTCCTGCAGAGATTATCTCCAATCCTAATCGAACACCCTCATGAACAAGCTAATCAAGGTCCTCAGGATTACTAGAAAGCTACAGGGCAGGTAAAGTTCAATCAGAGTTGGAGCTAAATGCTGCAATGTAAATCTCGAGGACCAGAGTTGCCCATCCTGATCTAAACTAATAAAATGAAGTTAATGCTTCTGTTATTGAATTCATTGCAGAATTTAGACCCTATGACACACAGGCTGCCCTCATTTTATTAATTATCTATCTTATTTAAACAGACACCATTTCCCCCTGATTAATTAAGCGAAAGATTGAATCAATTATGTTGTTAAGCAATTGATTAAAAACACCATCCATTGTCTTTGTTGAGAAGCAAATGTTTAAAATGTCTATAGACTAGAATATTACCTTCTTGGCCATAGATAATAATATCCTTATACTCATCCAACACACTTTTAATAGCATGTAGCTGTGCGCGGCATGATTAGGGATGATCCAGTTATGAGCAAAACTACGAATAACATGGAGTGCGACACAAACGAGGCTTTATTAACTAGACAAGACATTTCAGCTACTCTAACGTACATGCACACAGTTAGTCATAGGAAGAGGGTTAAAGCGTGTTATAGTTAAAAGTTATAGCATTATTTAATATTCAGCAGATCTGGTGTCAGGTCTTAATTCAAACACACCTTTTTAAAAAGGAGTAGATGATAGTAATCAGATCAATTGACTAGACTAAGTTTGAAACTTAGATCACCTGATCTGTCCAGAAGGCTTGTATAGTTGCTGAGGTCTTTGCTGAGCATCTCTCCAGAGGGCTCGTCTCTTTGAGGTCTTCACTGGCCGTGAAGGGCTGTGTTGTAGTTGTTTCTGATGATAAGGTGAGACACACAGGCTACTATAAGCATAGATGCCATAGTACATGGGTTGTTATGGGAAGTGTTCCGGCTGCCATAATTAATGAAGCCTACCAATCCCTTATGGTATTTAAATTATAGAAATTCGATAGTGTGTATGTAAGGTTAAATAGATTAGTTTAATCTACATTTAAACTGACACAGTGTGTCTGCCACCTGAACAATGCCAAAAAGACTGTTCCAGAGGCTGGGTGCTCAGTAGGAAAAGGATCAACCACCCACAGTCCATTATGATATATCAACTGGGCAGAATTTTGGGACTGCAATGAACGTGAAGGACTTTAATGCAATAGGAGCTTGCAAATGCTACAAATTCTAGAAATGTGGCTCTCAAACAGCAAATTGCTGATCAGATTTTTCACTACATTATTATTGTGGCCAATAGAATTCTTAATACCAATATATTGCAATGTCTATAGATACAGTTCAGTTGATTCAAAGCTTCAAAAAGGTTTTTTTTTCTCCCATCAGTACAACATTTTATGAGAATAACAACATATTTTTACTCCTAACTTGTGTTATAGCGTGTTTAAAATAACTTCGTTCTGTGAACTGATGTGACTTCTTATCACAGAATGAGGCAGAAATTATATTTTTTATAGTATTCTTTACAGTGGTAAAGTCTACATCAATTAGCATTGCATTATAATATATTCATTATATACAGTACATTATCCTTATGAAAAATACCCGGGATAGCTTGAAGAACACAGACGCGAGTGAAATCAACATATTTTTACTCCTTGTGTTATAGCGTGTTTAAAATAACTTCGTTCTGTGAACTGATGTGACTTATCACAGAATGAGGCAGAAATTATATTTTTTATAGTATTCTTTACAGTGGTAAAGTCTACATCAATTAGCATTGCATTATAATATATTCATTATATACAGTACATTATCCTTATGAAAAATACCCGGGATAGCTTGAAGAACACAGACGCGAGTGAAATGGTTGAACTGTAGAGCCCAGTATGGCCTATGTATTCATTGCATTTACAATTATGACCAGCATGTGTCCCCATTAATGTGTATACAATACAATATGTATTCTGGCCCATTGAAGGTTCACAAAAGCATGTAGCCTCCATTATCATTAAAGAGGTCATGGACTGCCTTTTTTATTATTTTACTGTTCTCTGAGGTCCACTTATAATGTTATCAAGATTTTTACACCAAAATCTTCATAATTTAGACGTAACAAGCTATTTTCTGTCCTGTTTTGAGCCCCCTCACCGGAACGCTCTGTTTGAACAGGCGTGGCGGATTGTAGTCTCGGAAGTAAATGCCCACTGGTATGATTGGCTAAAAGTTGTGAATGTTTGACAGCCTTCATCCTTCATAGATGGACGCTGCTGTGATTAAAGTTAAAAACGCATAAATACTCAGTACATATCAAATAACAAATATAAATATCTAATAACAGACAAAGCAATAGTGACCACGTGAAACAGATACTCACACGTGTGGTGTGACATCATTGTCGGATCCAATATAGTCTGCACAGCATCGTCTTTTAGTTTCAATCTTTCTGAAAATCCTGCATTGAATTGAGCCTTGTTTTTAAACGAATCCACTGTAAAAATGAAGAGAAGAAAGGACCAAGTTCTTACTGACATAGTCTGGAATTTCATTAAAAATAAAGTTCCACGCTTTACTTGGGAGTTCTAAACAGGCAGTGATGTAGAAGCAGGCATTGATCCTCTTCTCTGGAGGCGGTGTTTAGCCACACTATTGCGTCATAAAGTGGCACATTCCACAACCTGTCGTTATGGCAGATTGGCTTCTTCCTAGAGCTGGCCTCTTGGCCAAACTAAGCAATTGATGGGGAAGGGCCTTGGTTAGAGTGGTGACCAAGAAGCTGATGGTCACTCTAGTGGAGCTCCATGATCATGTATGGAGATAGGAGAAACTTAAAAAGTAATTTAAAACTGTTTAAAGTCATTTAAAACTGTAATTTAAAACCGTTTAATATAAGGCGGCAACATAAAACGTGAAAAAAATGGAGTATGAATACAGCATGCCTCGAGTACTTTATTGCTTATATAAAACGGTTACCATTCAGTACAAATATTAAAACCAACAAAATGTATGTGGTACTTTTTCAATTCAATTTTTCAATTCGTTAAGTGCTATCCTTTCCACTAGAAAATAGTTCCTTACAGCAACAGTACATGCCAAGAGAATGGTCCTAGGTGTAACATGGCCCATCTTATGGAGCTCAAATAAAAACAGAAAATAGGAAATGTTCTCATCCACTGTGTTATTTATTTATTTATTGACACCATATATGATATTTTCCCACACACATACATCTGCTCATCTCTCAGCAATGTCTGTTCAATGTCTGTTCTCCGTCTTTTAGTTTAAAACAGGCCATTTTGCAACACAACACAAGTTTGCAAGCATCATTACAGTGTGAATTGATGGGCATGCAGTACCATACCTGAAATGGAAAACTAATAAATACAGAAATATTCCCTCTACAATAATAATTCAGGTGTGTAATACAGGGAACATTTTTGACACTATATTAATTGTTTATTTTGCTATGGGTGTTGCACAGGGATACACAGAACCGTTGGGAGAAATGTACTTTATCATGAATAAAACTAACTGTATAGGGAACAAAATGTCCCAGATGTCTCTACCTTAAGTGATTCAATAAAACACATTAAAGCATAATCAGATCTGTATTATATACTCATGTACTGAATTTTCATGGTGCCACACACGCAGAAAGTCTAAAACTTCCCCCCAGTCTTGTGCCCTCAATCCATAGAGGCTTCTCATTTCCATATTATCTGCATATTTCTGAGAGAAGTGGCCTAATTAATCATGTGGCCATTTTGTGTCTCATTAGTGCTGTCTGCTTGGATCCCCTAGCCAAGACACACCACTGCTCTGTCTCATTAGACAGTCCATCATTCTATTCTGAACACAGAGAGCTTTCTCTAGACTCACTGCTTTTTATTTTTTTGAATCAGTTTTGATTTATAATAAAGGCCTGTCATGTCAAGTTTTCAAGAGCTTAAGTAAGATAACTGGATGCTGTTGTGCTATGGGTCAATTGTGCAGTAAGTGGAAAAAGAGGAAATTCAGAATATACAGTCAGTATAAGTTTATGTATATCATTTAATGTTTTAAAATAAAAGTCAAGTCACCTTTATTTATATAGTGCTTTATGCAATACAGATTGTTATTCAAAGTATGATAGGAAATTTCGGAAAGGCTAGCAATAGCGAGCTAGCTTTGAAAGCGTAAGATCCCACCTTCCCTGCAAATCACTCTCCAAAGCCACGTCTCCTCCAAAACACATAATTTCTACACAAACGGGTGCGGAGGTATGCAGATACGTATGTTGACAGGCAGGTAGGACAGCATATGGTAGCCCCCGGACCGAGGGATATGATTGGACCAACATGTTATGGCCCTACGCCTTCCACAGATGATATAAATACATTAAAGGGATACTCCACCCCAAAATGAAAATTTTGTCATTAATCACTTACCCCCATGTCGTT
>NW_015547736.1:76357-79600 GCF_001515605.1 Sinocyclocheilus anshuiensis
TAAGATATTTTGGATGAAAACCGGGAGGCTTGTGACTGCCAAGTAAATTACACTGTCAAGGTCCAGAAAAGTATGAAAGGCATCGTCAAAATAGTCCATCTGCCAAGCGACGAGAATACTTTTTGTACGCAAAGAAAACAAAAATAACGACTTTATTCAACAATTCGTCTCCTCTGTGTCTTTCCGCATCAATGTAGCGCCATTTTGGAGAATATCCGCTTACACAGAAGAGCGTACGCTGCTTGCGTTCAGTGGTTATTCTCAAAAATGGCACTACAGTGATGCGGAGAGACACAGAGGAGACAAATTGTTGAATAAAGTCGTTATTTTTGTTTTGTTTGCGTACAAAAAGTATTCTCGTCGCTTCATAATGTTACGGTTGAACCACTGATAGCAGATGGACTATTTTGACGATGTCTTTCATACTTTTCTGGACCTTGACAGTGTAATTTACTTAGCAGTCAATGGGACAGTCACAAGCCTCCCGGTTTTCATCCAAAATATCTTAAATTGTGTTCCGAAGACGAACGAAGCTTTTAGGGGTTTGGAACGACATGGAGGTAAGTGATTGACAAAATTTTGAAAAAATGAAATGTTCTTCTAATTTTATTCTCTGATATCCTCATCTCTTGCAGAGGAATCGAATGGGTTAGTCTGACTAGTTTTCTGTCCTTCGCCACCTCTGTTCCCAACAACCTTGGACTTGTGAGGAATGAACTGCAGCATGTGGACTTACGCACAGGTAAAGCACACACACAGACACGTTACACACTGGTATTTTTATGTTGATTGAAAAAATGACTGTTCATTTTCAGTGGTATTTCATTATTCAAACATCGCTGCTGCAATTGTTAATACTCAAGTTTAGCAAACCCATTCACACCCAGAATGCTTACAACAACAATAACTATATTTCTGTCATGACAACTCTCGGAAAGATTGGCATGGTATGGACATGACAAAGTCAATGTACAGTGCACAGCATAAATAAGTACACCCCCTATAAAACTTAACAAATTCGGCAATTACTCTTTACTTAGAAGACATGTTAGGGTTCTTTGGAGAAGTAATGTTCCAACAAGCCTGCTTGATTAATTACCAAAGAAGAATGCCAAAATTATTCCGCAAAATAAGATTTTCTTATCAAAGTGATAACATTTTGTGTTGCAAAAATGAGTACCCCCCCCTGAAAGTTACTAAAAAAAAAAAAAAAAAAAAAAAAAGTGTATAGGTTTAAGGCTATTTTTGATCAACAGGTAAGTATATTGAACCAAAACTTTTAAAGACATGTAACTTCCTGACAATTAAAAGTGTTATATAGCCCACTGAATCATACTCAGACTTAATGCTGGCAGCAGTGGAACCACTTGAGAGGGAACTGCCAGGTGACTTATTTCTTAGCATAAAAGAGGACAATGGTACAAGAGGAATACCAAATTATTGTTTTAAGTGTGAAAATATAGCAGAAGTAGCACCAACATTCAAAAACAATGGACTTGTGATAAGGCTCCTGAAATAATCAGGTCTTCACTTTAAGTTTTCATTTAGTGATGAGTGATTTTTTTGCTAGAAAAAGAGCAGGAGAAACATTGTGAAAGTGTCTCAGAGCCGGCAAAAGCTGTGAAAAGAGTGAAACTTTATCTCACAGAGTATGACGCAGCCTGCAGAAGTGACATGCATCAGTATACTTTAAGTTCTGGGGGACATACTAAGTACTAGAATATTAGAAATTTTCTGAATTAAATCTAGGGTGTACTCATTTCTGCAATCCTTCATTTAAACAAAATTGGCTAATTTACTTATCGTACAGAAAATATTGGCATATATTTTGTTGTTTTTGTTGAGTATATGTTTAATATGTTTGAATTTTGCCATCGTTCCATGAATTATATTAGTGATCATTAAGAAAATACATATTTTATATTTATTCAGAGGGGGTGTACTCATTCATGCTGTGCACTGTATTTGGTCTTGGCGGAATAGATCTACAACACTGCTGCTGCTGCCAATACATCTACAGAAATGCTGTTCTTTTCTTTGCGCACAAAAAGTATTCTCGTAAAATTACTGTTGAGCCCCTGATGTCACATGGACTATTTTACCGATGTCCTTGCTACGTTTCTGTGCCTTGATTGTGGTAATTTGTGTTCCGAAGATGAACTAAGGTCTTACAGGTTTAGAACGACATGAGGGTTAGTAATTAATGACAGAATTTTCATTGTTGGGTGAACTATCCTTTTAAGAATTCATCTATATTTAATTTAGAATTTAGTATTTGGTAACTTTATTCTATGTCTGTATATTTCCTACTTGCTGAAGGGCACAGGAAAAATATAACAATTATTATAATGAGTGTATGTGAAGCAGTGGTCGTCACTATTTTTTTCATGGGAGGAAATGATAGGGCAAAGTCAATCGGAGAGCCACTTTTACCGCGAAGTATCAAAAGTTACATCCAGTCATAAATAGCATGTCTTTTTATCAATCTGTCATATGCAATGCAATGCAATACAAAAGGGGCTTTCATTCTTTATCTTTTACCAGTCAAATTTGTAACTGAGACAAGATTATTAAAAAAAAAGCAGGATTACCTTAATGCTGGAAAGACCTTAATTTATTTTATTTTTTTATACTAGCCCATCATGTATCTAACCGTCCAAGTGCACATTCGGCGTTAAGAGCTGTTAAGATTAAAACTGGCAACTCCGCAGTGAGTCAGTGTCATGGACGTAGGACAGAGCAAGTGTAAATATATTTTTTTAGTCTATATTTCCATCTTGTAAATAGAGATCGACCGATATATCGATTTACCGATATTTTTCCAGATATTTAGGCATTTTACCATAATCGGATATCGGTTTTGTAATATCGGATTCACTGATAAACGCCGCCATCTTGTGGGCGTTTTGAGAATTGCACGCAGGATCGCCATTGCAGCGCGTATGAGGGGAGACGAGACAACAACAACGGCGTGCAGGTACTTGATATAGTTGCTATAGTTTTTTTTTAACATAGCCATTTATGCACAAATTAGATGCATTATATAAATGCCTGATATGTAGTTTATGCAGCTTGGCTCTAAGAAATAGAGGCCAACTCACGGAGTCACGTAAGATAATCCGTCAAGTCCTGTCCCAATAAAGACATAACTTTGCCTGAATTAAATAATATGCAGCCATGAATGAGCACATATTGGAAATAAAAGCGCTGAATTGAATTCTCTCTCTGTTGTCTATGCTCATC
>NW_015547736.1:79693-79881 GCF_001515605.1 Sinocyclocheilus anshuiensis
AATATCACATGCGATTTATCGTGCAGCCCTACCCTAAATTGTATTAACATTTACTATATAACCATTATTTCGCTTATAAACATCTAAATAAATACAACTCTATGGAAATTAATTATTTATTATCTCCGCGAGCGATCGCAGTTTGAGTATAGTTCTGTGTAACTGCATAGATAAACCGCGCTGTCAGT
>NW_015547736.1:79898-80112 GCF_001515605.1 Sinocyclocheilus anshuiensis
CAGAGAATATTATTCAGTGAATTAACATTATCCAGTGAATTATTCTTCACTCTTTAGCCTATTAAACAGCTTATAAACCTACTAAAACTGTAGTTTAAAATGAAGTTAATACGACTCCTGTCCTTTATTTATTTTCTCCGTTTGAAAACATTAGACATTCTACATTTATTTTGCTTATTGTTAATATTAGTGTTGTTGCTGTTGATGCTTTTTA
>NW_015547736.1:80129-80472 GCF_001515605.1 Sinocyclocheilus anshuiensis
ATAAACATGGAAATAATTGGTATTGGTATCGGTTATAAAATATCAATATCGGTCGATCACTACTTGTAATGCCGCTGTTTTAGTTTTTTTTTTTTTTTAAATATATAAATTATTTGTAATAGAGCAGACACTGTCTGATCGTGTCTACACCGGATGCGACAGTTGTCGTGCCGCACCCTGCTGCGCTAAAAGTCTGTCTACACTTGATGCGACAAAGCGACAGATCGTGCCACTCGCGTCCGGTGTAGACATGGTGTTTTTTTTTGTTTTTTTTGTTTTTTTATATGGGTTATGTTATAGCCCTGCTTGTTTTTAATGTTTTTATTAAATATCTGTATTGACT
>NW_015547736.1:80482-89084 GCF_001515605.1 Sinocyclocheilus anshuiensis
GTCAATGGGTAAATATTACAAAAAAAACGTTACAGTGATAATGAACGTTAATTATACAATGACCTTCAGTCATAAAAAAAAAGATTCCATTAAACAAATATTAAAATATACTGTATTTATGTTGTTTCTACATGAATTTGAAGAAAGAATGTGAAATTATTGCAATATAAAAAGTATGGCTGCAACTAACAATTATTTTGATAATCGATTAGTTGGCTGATTATTTTTGCGATTAATCGCATTAAAAAAAAAAATCTTTATTTAAATTTTATTGACAAAAACACACTATTCCACATTCTGCCCAATGTCCTTCAAACAAATGTTCCAACTGAATGCTATGAAAACATGTACTTTTTGACTAATTGGGTATCTGAATAAAAAACACTATAAAGCACTTGACTATTTTTTCTGCCTTTCTTTCATAGATAACAGCAATAATTATATTAAAGCATTAGAAATAGCCTACTACTGTTACTAAAGAGCTTATGCATATTGGAGGACTAACCAATACAGAAAGCTAAAAAATGATTTTGGTAATCACCAGTAGGCTACTGTTAGTTTAGAGCAGCAGTGGCACAGACCATAATTGTTAAAAAGCTTACATAAATTCATAAATTTGTTTTAATAAATTTGTTAATCACTGTGTCTTTATTATTTTAATTTTTTAGATTTAAACTATAGGCTTATTCACTATATGTGACCCTGGACCACAAAACCAGTCATAAGGGTCAATTTTGTAAAAACTGGTTTTGTGCTCCAGGGTCACATATAGTGAATAGGCCTATAGTTTAAATCAAAAAAATTAAAATAATAAAGATAATAAAGCCGAATAAAATCACAGTAATGTTCTGCAGGAACACGCGTCGCGTGCACTTTGATCACAGTCAGTCTCCTCTTACTGTCATTTATTTATCCTGTAAAAGCATCTGACATTTATATTCAGACAATTACATGCTGCTGTCCCTTCACAGATCCTACTCTCATAAATTCCTCGCACTACTTGTTGACTTTTAAACCTAAATGTAAGCTGTTCAACAACAGATATTTCAGCACAGTGAATGTTTTTGCGCTGAATATTGTCTCCCTCTCTACTGTGTTTCGCCTGTTTATCGTGTGTGCCCGCTGCACTGGCGCTCTTTCAGTAAAGATTTAAACTTAACGCAGACTGTCAGGGCGGCCCTTTCTGCAAAAATGGAAAGGCTTGCGTGAATTTGTGACATTTACAGATAAGGATATAGTTTTTTGCCCTGAGGACGCACACACATATCTGTCAAAGTGCCTGACAGGGCAAGCCATTACGCTAATGCATCAGCTTGAAGCTTAAAATAAAGATTTCTCATGTTTTGGGCAGCTTGGATCACGTACTTTTCCTGCAGGAGCTTATTCTGTTTCCTCCACTATTTTTAGATGCATTTTGTCCATAGAAATGCGTTATTCAGTGCTGTAATTTGATGCGACCGGATGAAGTTGTACATGCACTGTGGGCAGACCCGACTAATCGATAATGAGAATCGTTGTCGATGATTTTCATTATCGATAATAATCGATTTTATCGATTAGTTGTTGCAGCCCTATATATATTACATACATTATCTCACAATATGTATATATGAGCTGTTGACTCGCAAAGAAGGGGTTTGAGTCCAGCCTGGGTCATGTCCCCATTTCCCCAACTCTCTCAACGGCATTCTTGTCACTCTACATTGTTCTATAAGGAGAGAGAGAGAAACAATAAAATTGCAAAATGCATTAAAAAAAAAAAAAATAATTGTTTACCTATCCAAGACGCCGTGTTGATGAAAATGTGCATGTGTGAGTTGTAGGCATGTGACTGTATTAAACTTTCATATGACCATTATCGCTTAAACATTTATCACGGTATTGAATTAGGTTAGAATTAGGTTAGGTTAAGTGTTGAACTCTTAATATCTGTTAATTGTTTTCATATAACAAAAGAAACATTTGAACATTAAAATGCAATAAAACAATACACACAATGCGTCTAACAAATTAAAGTGCAAATGCAGAAGCAGTTGCTATAGTTATAAAATCAATAAAAGGCTCATAACGGGCCACTGACTTTTTAAAAAGTTAAATGACTATACACAACTGTATAGCTGTAATGTAATATCTGAGTTGTGGAGATTATTAAAGGCTTCTGGTGCATAGCACAAATTGTCCTAAAATTCGAGCATATTGTTTTCTATAAGTGTACGCAGAGAGGCGGCGCCCAGCTATGACACTGGAGGCTGCCAGACATAGCCCTCCTTTACAGTATACTGTGCATTTTGATACTCGAGATGGCAAAAGTTGTGATAGAGTTGTTTATGTTAGAGCCTGAGGCAGATCCCGAGGCAGATCCCAAGGCAGAAGAAATTGAAACAACACAACTACAATGATTGCAACAGTCTGTTTCAGCATGGTAACTGCTTTTGCTTGCTTGATAGCTTAATTTTTGGTATATAGTTTTAAAAGTACTATTATTACTTATCTTATTACATAAGATGCTGCATGTACTGATTATGTATGTACTGATTTTATTATGTTAGATCATGCCTCCATGCCAGAAATTTCAGATCCAGCCCCAGACGCCAGACCCTGGCAGAAACTATCCATTTTGCATGGTAAAAGAACGAGTAGTCAGCAAAGTTGTCTAATACCCAAAACCCGTTAGCAGCGAGTCTTGTCTGGAACCCAAAAACAGTGTTTTGTCTGTTACCCAGAACTGTATTAACAGTCTTCTATCAGCCAAGAAGGTGACTGAGCAAAGCCAGTGAAGAGCAGAAGCAGGAGACGAAGTAATGATGATTAAAAAAGGATAAAAGATGTGTCTGACCAGCACAAATCCAACAAGTGTTATTATACCACAAGCAATAGCAATGGAAAATTACTGGTTCACAATATTATCCCATAAACCTTGAATTTCCATAAACATTCCCTCTTATTGCTTATTCATGACGACAAACATCCCTTGAAACCACACAATCATAAAACTATACAACAATGGGTAAATAATATTAAAACAATAATAATAATATAATATAAATGAATTCTATAAATATAATAAATAATATAAATGACTAATCAATGTCAATGAGTATATAAATGGTTTCAAATGATTTAGTATAAATGATTATATTATTTAATAGAATAATAAAATTATTAAATGATGAATGAAGGAAGAATAAATAAATATAAAAGAAAGAAAGTAAAGCACCACAAGTGTATGGTTGCTCTCTTGAAGCAAAACACACACAGGTTGCTATTAAGAATCCTTAGATATTTTAATTGGCAACACTTAATGCTATGATTGGTGTCTTAAAGGAGTCATATGATGCTTTTTTAAAGATCATTATTTTGTGTATTTGGTGTAACAGAATATGTTCATTAAACACTGGTTTGACGTATTTTGCACACTGTAAGATTATAAATGAATATGCTTACCTGCATTGATGTGACAGTTCTCCTTATATCAAAGCCAGTCATTTCAGAAGGTTAGAAAAGAAAAAGTCATTTTTTTTAACCCTCTGGGGTCCGAGGGTGTTTTGGGGCCTGGAAAAGTTTTGACATGCCCTGACATTTGTGCTTTTTTCAGGCACAATGTTTTGTTGATATTGTGAGTGTACACAAATAAAAGTAGACCCTTTACAGATTTAAATGCTGTATTACTCTTATATGTACGGTCAAGTATGAAGGAGCATTTTAGTTCTTTTCGCTGTTATCATTCAAATCTGCAAAAATTTCCGCCGGCGGAACTGTCGACCCCAGGAGGTTAAACAGGGCAGTTTGTTTCGAGTTCTGTAACTTGCGAGGTGTTTTTATTGTAGAGCAACCTCTTATATGTGGAGTTATTTCATGACCCATTTAAATTACATTTTATTTATCCCAAATTGTTGTTGTACTCACTGACTCCACCCTAGGCTGAAGGATATATTGTGTTTGGACATTTTTTCAGGAACAAGTTTATTTTGTTGTTTGACAAATTGCATAGCCTAATATACATCACCTGTTCTAATATTTCCATTTGCACCATTTTTCATACACCTTCAAACACATTAATGCCACTATGTCCATTCTTAAAGTTAATTTTTGCCTGCATGGTGGTGATTAGATTCACTGATTTTGACCGCCATCTTGAACTTTGCACAAAAGTACAGAATGACGTGTCTGGTGTTTCAGACAACCCACCCAGCAAAAACTTTTTAGCAAAAAAATTTCAGGGAGGTTGCATTCTTAACTTCAGGGTTTTGTTGCAACCTGGCCCAGATCTATAAAGATTAATAATGATTTTTAGATATCTAGCATGTTTAGTACAAATTAAAATGTAAAAAATACTAGGTAGTGAGTTGAGGTAATTTTGATTCACTCTGTTTCATATTTACAGAATTTTGCTTGTTTTTGACAGCTTGCTTGTCACAGTCTTGTAGATTTTTTTTCTGGGTCATCTGTGTGCATGTGTGGATGACATACAGCATGCAAATCCTAGCATTGCCACTTCATCAGTGTTGTTTTGTTGCTGTTGTTATTGTTGTTAACTTTCTGCAGCTGCCTGCACTCCCTGTCTTCATTAGAACAGGACCATCATTAGACCACTCTTTTCATACACACTTTATCTCAGAGAACTTCACTCACTTACATACAGATACACAATCATACACACACAAGCTATACATTTGACTATCTGGACAAATCGGGCCTCCACAAACTCTCAAATCACGAGTCTATATTACATTTACATTTAATCATTTAGCAGATTTGCTTTATTCAACATCAAGAAGATCAGGCCCTTTCTTTCGGAACATGCTTCACAACTCCTTGTTCAAGCTCTTGTTCTGTCCAGGCTGGACTATTGCAATGCTCTCTTGGCAGGTCTTCCAGCCAGTTCTACCAAACCTTTACAATTAATCCAGAATGCGGCAGCAAGATAATATTTTAATGAGCCAAAAATAATGCACATCACACCTCTCACTGCACTGGCTACCAATAGCTGTTCGCATACAATTCAAGGCATTGATGTTTGCCTACAATACCACCACTGGCTCTGCACCCCTTTACCTAGTAAATTCATTACTTCAGACTTATGTGCCCACTAGAAGCTTGCATTCTGCAAGTGAACGTCGCTTTATTGTGCCATCCCAAAGAGGCACAAAATCACTCTCACAGACTTTTAAATTAAATTAACTTAATCATTATTTGTTGTTAATGCAAAAGCAGAAACAAATGATTTTGTGACTGAACAGGTGACTACATGAGTCCTTACCAAACAACCATTTATCAGATCAGACTTTGGAATTAACATGGTTACTTACATGTTGACATTGTGGTTGCATCCATCTTTCACTAAAAGTGTGTTTGCAAAGCTTGTGTCCAACTGTTAAAAATAATTTATTCAAGTAATTACTTATCAAGTGCTTTGTTGGAAATAAACAGTGACTAATGTTAGGATCCTTTGGAAGCAGAGATTATGGTCTTTCACAAATAAGAGCTGCACATCATTTGGATAACTTAGCAGGCATCTAAATCAATTTTTATTTCAAGTAATCCTGTTGTATCGTTCATTTCTCCAATTTGTGGATGGACCAAAAAGACAACAGGCAGTTCAAAGTAGAAAACAATTCATTTTGGCAGCTTGGTTTTAATAGAGGCTGTTTTTGGACTAATAAAAAAGTTTCAGGTTCTGAAATGTACACTGTTTTTATAGTACAATTACACTATTAAAAAAATATTTATGGGAAAATACTGGCAAATAAAATTAAATTGTAAATTATACAAGTTGTTCTTTTTCACTTTCAAAAACCATAATGTTAATAGTATTTTACTGTAAAATTACATTAAATGTATGGTTAGACCTATTAAAGTTGTTCACTGTGGAAACTTACTGTTAACCAATTAACAGGTTTTTACTGTACCATTTTTACGGTCTTTTACTGTTAAAGTCACAATAATTTTATATGAAAATCTTATGTGATATCTTATGTGAAAGATCAAGGAAGATTTGATGGTGTTAAATACATCGCGGAGCAAAGACAACACTGACAACGCGACGACAGACAAGCTAGAACAGTTTACTTTTGGTATGAAACAAAGTGTCAGCTTTCAAATTTTGTAATTTTGTAAGAAATTCAAACAACGTTTTGTGGCTCTGTGATATGTCGTGACAGATCCCTGTAGCGCCTCAGTTCAAGCGGAACATGAACCGACCATCTCTTCCTCTTTACTAGTTATAGCATGATATATACATGGATGAACAACAGAAGGTATCTTGTTTGAACCACGGAAAGACGTCAATAAAATGTTTTTCAAGTTCAAGTCCACCTACGTTAATCTACTCTCCTGTCAGGTTTGTTGTCAGACAAAAATGGAGTTATGATTGGTCAGGTCGCCTGCCAATCAAGTTTAGACAATTAACGTTCAGACTATTGGTTGGTCAGACTAGTGTGTTACAATAGCTATAAGGTGAAATAATAGTCCAGTGTGAGACTGAAAAAGTGCAGTGCTGATGAAGAGTTGATTGTGGAGATTGAGTTCACATGTTGTGATGCAGCAATCTAACAATAATTTCTGTGAGTATACAAACATGTTACAGGCCCTTTAAGCCACCACAGTCTTTGCTACTTATTTAAATACAGTAGGCAGTCAACCAAAATGCCTATGATTACTGTAAATGGGAAAATTATAAGTAATACAGGCTTAGTTTTCTAACACGTATTTACTTTGCCACTACAGTGTCCACATTAATGTCACAAATAAAAGGATTGAAATGTATATTTAATAATTCGCTGATGCATTTCAACAGGTCATGCACATACTTATTCATTATTCATCATTTTTGACACAGAGCCCTCCAAGACATGCAGAAATATATAATGTCCATGAATTAAGAAACTGTTAATCGCTTTATATTAAATCGTTCCTGCATATTAGTTAAAATGTGAGCGCACTGTAATTATTTGTTCCTATGATTTAATTTAAAAAAAGAAGCCAGGTTGGTCAGGGCGAGTTTGTTATTGCATGTGAAAAAATGAACATTTTTGTTAGCCATGGGTCACTGCGCCTCCAAGCTGGGCATTTTCAGAGGCACACCTAGCATTTTCAACTGGTTCAAAATGCTTTGGTGGACACAAGGCCTAAATCCATATCAAACTAATCATTTTAAGCAGGCCTATAATTTGTATGTTTTATGTATATATTTGAGAGTACTTTTGCTTGTTTGTTTGTTTGATTATTCATTCATTCATTTATTCATGCATTAATGTATTCATTATGCTAAACATATTACACATAATTCATATTTTGTGCTTTCTCTCTCAGGGCGGTGCTTTGCATTTCGAGGTGAACGTGGGAACGATGAACCAGCCATTGAAATGATTAAAGTGTCACATCTGAAGTGAGTAACATATGTTTTCCAGTTGCAAACACCTCGGTGAGCACTTAAACATTTTAGTCCCTTTGGTTTCCCTAAACAGTGATTAACGTTTAGTGGTGACAAATACAGGCACACACACAGACTATTTTCATGCAGGGCCGGCCCTGGCCAATTTGCTGCCCTAGGCAAGATTGTACCTGGTGCACCTTGCCTCACAGCCCATTCCACCAATAATCATTGTGTTCAAACACAGAAACTGCATAGCTAGGTATTTCAAAAGTGCATCTGAAGAGAGAAATGGAGGAGTATATGTGACTATTGGGTGTTACATTTTCTTATTAAAAAGCTGATGATAGTAAAATGGTAACGCTTACAATAAGGTATCATTTGTTAACGTTAGTGAATGTATTAACTAACTTGAACTAACAATGAGCAATACATTTGTAACAGTATTTCATATTTTTTTTAATGTTAGTTATGGAAAATTAACCTTATTTTAAATAGTTTCCAGTGAAACTATAAAAATATAGGTGCTGCTAAGTCACATTATAAATTAAACACAAACAGTATTATAATTACATCTGGTATTTCTGCACAAAACTAATACAGTTTTGTTTGAACACTTCTCTAGCATACAGTAAGTAACGTTACTGTTTAATCTTAAAAATAAATTTGAAGTGTTTAATTTCCAGTAGGCAACAATGTTCTACTAAACTATAGCCCTTTCTAACGTCACCACGAATTAAACTGAGAAACATACATCTTCAAGTGAATTTTACATAAAAAATGTTGATATTTTTAATAAGCCCAGTTATATACAAACCAGTGTTAATTTTGACAGCAAATTTTGATTTAGTTTTAGTCATAGTCTTTTGACTAAAATGCCATTTAGTTTTAGTCATATTTTAGTCACCTGAATTGTTTTTAGTTTTAGTCTAGTTTTAGTCGACTAAATATCATAAGATTTTAGTCGACTAAATCTACAGTAAATCTAGTCGGGTAAAATCTAATGGGTATAGTTAGTGTAATGAATTTATTAAGAATTTCTGTAAAATTTCCAAACTCATTACAGGGCTCTACGCTTACTTTTCTTTTTAGGAGCACTTGTGCTCCTAACTTAAAACATTTAGGAGCACGTTCTAATCAATAATCCAAAATTTTATCAAAAAGTAGCCTTCCCATTACGAGGTGATATTTGACTCCTCTAACTTTATTAAAAGTATGTCATATTTTGTC
>NW_015547736.1:89133-91289 GCF_001515605.1 Sinocyclocheilus anshuiensis
AAAATTTTAGGAGCACCTTCTAATCAATAATCCAACATTTTTAGCAAAAATTAGCCTTCCCATTACAAGGTGATATTTGACTCCTTAAAGTGATTTACAGTGGAATTTTATTTTTACCTTTGTAATGGCATTTTTCTATTTTCTTTATTAAAAGTTTGTCATCTTTTGTCAAATTCTTTAAAAAATATATTTTATAAGCTTTTTAAATTTTTTATTAAAACGACAGAAAAAGAACAAGTATAATAAGAAACATAAGTTAACAATCAAATGAAATAAGTATTAACTAAATTAATTTGTAGAGGTGGCACAGAAGAACACAAAAGTGGCTTGATGTACTTTCAGACATTTAATGAGGCTCAAAGGTGGCATGAAAGCAATTAAATCCATAAATTCATGATGAGATTGTTTTAAATATAACATTTTGAATATAGAAATATTAAATGATTTAAATAACTGAAAATATGCTTTAAAAATTAAACTAAAACTGCCAGCAGGTGGCGGCAAGTCACTGATTTTATCACTGAATCATTCATTCAATTGATTCATTCGAACGGCTGATTCATTCAGGAACGAATCAAGTGACTGTCTTTATGAATGGGTAGTCATGAATCACTGACTCACTAGATTCGTTTAAAAACGCAGTTCTTTCATAAACGAGACACCGCTGTGTTTGAATGGAGATGCGTAGCGGCAGAGCTGTGTCTTTGTTTTAAACTATTTTCGACGACGAAATAGAGCAAAATCAGACAATAGTGTTATAGTCAGACAACGCAAGTCACTTAATATTAAATTCAGTCGCAAATGCAACTGAAATGGTCGCACTGTAGATCCCTGCATTATATAGGTTTGATATTAAGTTTTATCATGATAGACACCGATTTAATTGCGGTGACACACAACATGCCTTTATGTTAAAATTTAATAAAACCCACTTCTCATAAAGAACAAGAACATGGTCTTCGTTTTAATGAAATACCAATGGTTATATAGGCTAATTATGTATTCTTTATAGCAACTTGTTTACCATATTCTTCATTCTTTCAAGCAGACATATTTATTTCTATAAATAAATTTAGATTAATCTTTAGGGCTACTAAAGTTTTTCAGTCAAGAGCAGTGAGTGATTTTCTGTCTTTTGTTGCTTGATTAACATCAATGACTCGGACAATAGCAACTAAATTAGGCTGTTATCCCTTTAAAACCAAATGCATGGATTCAATGTACTGATACACGTTCTCCCTGCTGTTTACGTTCACTTAAGACATGATCAGCTGTGTTTACATGAATATTCGTCAAAACGGACAATTCGACATCATTTTGTGTGTATTTCTCCGTTCATGCAACGCGAAAGAGTAACTTGCTTCTGTGCTGTGATTCGCGCTTTCTGTGTGTGTATGCTGTCTGCGCTCAGAAAACCGGACCGAATTGAGCTCTCTCTTGCGTCGTCAGATTTATCTATATGCAGGGCTCCAGACAAATAAATCGAGTAAGGAGCCATTGGCTCCTATAAGAAAAAAACTTAGGCGCCACATTATTTTTTTAGGTGCCACAGAATAAACGTGTTTTATTTATTTTATTATTCTTATTATTTATTTGTTTACATTTTAACATTTCAATCATACTGTCATGTATTTATGTCTCATCTTTTCTTGACTTTATCAGAATTTTAATCCATCTTGTAGATGACCTGGGAACTAAGGTTCACTTAAAGTGGGAAATGTCTTTTCCTACTTGAAATATACAGTCACAAAGAATTGTTCATTACAAAGAATCTGTACCAATATCATGGACCATAAGCATCACTTGGCCACTGAGTGTAGTTTGGGCTCCTCCTCAATGTATGTCGTTCCAAACCTGTATGGCTTTCTTCTGTCAAAGATAAAAGAAGACATTTTAATATCTTCTAGGTTCTTTGTGAAGGTTCAAGTTCAAGTCAAGTCAAGTTGAGCTTTATTGTCATTCTGCTGCATGTGGGGTGTGGGGATGGAACGAAATGTCGTGCCTCACAGGACCACGGTGTTACATAAATACAGGCATACAACAATGAAGTAAAACAGTAAAAACCTATACAGTAAAGCAGTAAAAACCTATACACAACTAACCTACTGACTGATTTTGATTATAAATATACTATATATATATATATATATATATAA
>NW_015547736.1:92098-109556 GCF_001515605.1 Sinocyclocheilus anshuiensis
GAGCACACAGCCTTGTGGGGCACCTGTGCTCAGTGTGGTAGTGCTCGAGGTGTTGTGGCCGACACGGACTGACTGAGGTCTTCCAGATAGAAAGTCCAGGATCCAATTACAGAGGGAATTGCTAAGGCCCAGCATGTTTAGTTTATTGATGAGCTGTTGTGGTATTATTGTGTTGAATGCTGAGCTGAAGTCGATGA
This sequence comes from Sinocyclocheilus anshuiensis, assembly GCF_001515605.1. Classification (NCBI taxonomy): domain Eukaryota; kingdom Metazoa; phylum Chordata; class Actinopteri; order Cypriniformes; family Cyprinidae; genus Sinocyclocheilus; species Sinocyclocheilus anshuiensis. Next base: position 92,296 of record NW_015547736.1, read on the forward strand.
ACAGCATTCTAACATAGGAGTCTTTATTTTCTAGGTGGGTAAGAGCCAGGTGGAGGGTGGAGGAAATTGCATCGTCTGTAGAGCGGTTTGGACGGTATGCAAACTGGAGCGGATCGAGTGTGTTGGGGAGGCTGGTTTTGATGTTGTGCATGACTAATCTCTCAAAGCACTTCATCATGATTGGAGTCAGTGCTATGGGACGGTAGTCGTTTAGACAGGACACAGGTGATTTCTTTGGTACCGGTATGATTGTTGTGGATTTGAGACATGTGGGGACGACTGCCTGGCTCAGCGAGGTGTTGAAGATATCTGTTAGGACATCTGTCAGCTGTGCAGCACAGTCTCTCAATACACGGCTAGGTATGTCGTCAGGACCCGCAGCCTTGCGTGGGTTAATCCTAGATAGGGTCTTCCTAACGTCAGCTGGGGACAGACAGAGTGCCTGGTCGTTGGGAGGTATGGGCAGTTTTTGTGCAGGTGTGTCATTCTGCATTTCAAACCGTGAATAAAAGTGGTTGAGTGTATCCGGGAGGGATGTGTCATTATCACAGGCCTGTGGCGGGGGCTTGTAGTCAGAGATGGTCTTAATGGCTTGCCACAGGCTCCGTGTGTCTCTGCTGTCTGTGAATTGATTGTTGATTTTTTGAGCATACGACCGTTTTGCATTTTTGATGCCACAGGACAGATTGGCTCTTGCTGTTTTGAGGGCTGCTTTATCTCCTGATCTGAATGCTTCATCTCTGGTCTTTAGCAGCCCACGAACCTCTGCTGTCATCCACGGCTTTTGGTTTGCACGTGTTGTTATGGTCTTGGTGACTGTCACATCATCAAGGTTCTTCAGATTATAAAAAATTGAGAGAGGTGGTTCTTTCAAGAACCTTTGACAGAATGGTTCTTTGTGGAACCAAAAATGGCTCTGTGAAGAACCTTTTAAGCACCTTTATTTTTAAGAGTGTATGTCTTTCACACTTTCAGTCTTGTTTTTCTTAATTAGCAAAATGCAATATTATAGGAGGAGTTGAATCATGTAGACAACAGGTTAAGTAAAAAAATATTAATATGCAATAGCACATAAATATAGCAAAATGCTCCTCTTTATTTCTAGCTGACTGATGAGCTTATGGACACCGAATGGTTATTCTGAGGTATATATTACCTTGCAATGTTTACAAGCTTTACACGTATTCCGCAGTTTGAAACACAGAATGAGCGATTACATGAGACATTTCAGTAAGTTGTACTGTAGGCTCTCTTATAAAATAGCCTACCTTTTTATGTTAATTCATGTTCATTATGTACTATATTAGTAAAGAGAAAGATTAAATGGGTTCACTTGCCGCTTGAACTGAGGCGCTAAAGCGATCGTGCCTGCCGCATTAAACTTTATTTATTGTTTGAATTTCGTTATGAATTTGGAATAATTTTAAAGCTCTGGTACTTTGTTTATTAAAAAGTGACAAAGCACAAAGCTTTTTGCGATTACTGGATGGCAAGTGTGCTTCAAATAATATGAAGTTCACGCATTAACAGAACACAGCATATAGACTAAGATCTTGATAAGAAGAAGCCATATTAGTAATGATTATAAACACGAATTGTTAACGATATTGCCAATATCCACACAGCTGACAGCTTTACCTGTTGTAGTTTGTTCAAGTTGTGCACAAAATAGACGCTGCTTTTGTACACTCACTTTGCACGTCCGTCATTTCGATCTCTCTCGCACTGCACAACTGAGCTGCGTTTAGCAGGTGTGCGACAATGCTGCTGTGCGGCAGAGATGAGGACTGTTTGAAACTCTTTTTTCCACTATACGTGAACATAAAATATGTGATCGCAAAACAACCAGGAAAAAAGGCATTACATGCAAATTTTTAAGTTATAAAATGTAAATATATATAGTCGCCAGTGGCGACCTCAGTAAAAACTTCAATCGCAAATGAATATTTTTGGTCGCATATGCGACGGTTTTAGTCGCAGTCTGGAGCCCTGATATGTCTGCTCTTCTCTTACTCCCACATATTGACATTTTTGAACGTTTTATGCGACATGCAGCAAGTGTATTTTAGCTTATGTCCCGCCGGTTCATATGTACGCATCTAACCTCCGAACCACACAGCAGATTCGTTATGAAATTGAATTAATCTCTTCCCAAATCGTCCCTCCCTAACATTTTCGTCTCGTTTTTATTCGTTGACGAAAATGTCAATATATTTTCGTCATAGTTTTTGTCATTCAAAAAGAGTTTTAGTTCGTTATCGTCTCATTGTCGTCAGTGAAAAAAATGTCGTTGACGAACATCATGACGAAAATTATTCATCAACGAAATTAACACTGATACAAACATTACTAAATTAGCTGGTTCAAATTAAAAATACCATAAATACCCAAATACTACACAACTATAGCGTAAAAATATTATCAAAAGGTATTATCATGTGACACGAAAAATCTTGGATCTCTGGAACTCCAGACATTGTTATTACCCTTTTTTAAACTTTTAGACTAGGCTTTCTAGACTAGGCCAACACAAAGTTTGTTCACAAACTTCTACCTCATCTAGTTTATTTATATGATCATCATTCATTACATCAGATTACCTCTGTCTTTGTCCCCTTTGTTCAGTGGGGGGGGGGGGGACACGAGTGGAGCGACTGAGCGAAGCGCAAACGCATAGAGCGGGATAATACGCAGAGCGTCACACCACGTGAAAGTGAATCCTGAGTGGTGAACTAATTTTCGGCAGCCGAAATTTCGGTGCACCTCTAATTATTGGCGACATCAGAAATGGATATTATATAATAGATGCTCTTTTGAACATTTTAGCAATTTAAAAATATTTTTTACACGGCACCCCGGTGGGGAAACACTGGTCTAGAGCAGTGAATCCTAAAATTGATATTAAACCACTGGTCTAGAACAACTCATTATGTGTAATGTATAGTTAAAATCATGTAATGCACACCTAGCCATGGATTATCTCACTTATACAATGGTTGTATTGTTAGATCTAGCATTCTGCCTGCTTTCAAACAGACACAGAGAAAAATAGTGTAGTAAGATTACATTTATTTGATTGAATTATTAATTATTGAGCGAGAAAGTGTGTGTGTACGTACCTGGTATTCCCTACATTATCCCCACAAGTATAATAATACCAGTAGATTTTCAAGTGTTTTGAAAATCTAAAATAGCAGAAAGTTTTGTGTTAGGTATAGGTTTAGGGGTAGGGATTGGGTTAGGGCAGAGGTAGGCAAGTTTGGCCCTAGAGAGTCCTGCAGAGTTCAGCTCCCACCCTGGAAAAAAAAAACACCTTCCTATAGCCTTAAGCTGCGGTCACACTAGACTTTTCGTTCCATTGACTTCCATTCATACGCATGCGAATGCGTGAGACAGGAAACGCAAGCCCGTGCGATAAAGTTTAGCATTTCACTGCGTTCCAAAATTCAAGCTTGGTGAACTCTGGCCTGCGAATTCACATCACGTGACACTGTGTAACCAACGGCAGATCGATACGTCACAGCATGACTTTCTATCTGAATTAAAAGAACATAAATTTAAAACTGCAGCGCTGCAGGAAAGTGGAGTAGATTGTATGTTCTTACATTTTAGATGTATTATAATTTGTTACATGTTGAATTTAGGTTTTTATAAAGACGCTGCACGTCGTGACGTCATATCACGACCGTTGCAGCATGCAAAACAATTTTGCATGCTCAGAGTCTAGTGTGACCGTGGCTTTAGTAATCCTGAAGACATTGAATAGCTTGTCCAGGTGTGTTTGATTAGGGTTGGTGCTGAACTCTGCAGGACTGCGGCTCTCTAGGACTGAACTTGCCTACCCCTGGGTTAGGGGATAGAAAATATCATTAACCTGATAGAAAATCAATGGAAGTCTATGCAATGTCCTCACTAATATAGTTAAGTGTGTGTGTGTGTGTGTGTGTGTGTGTGTGTTAAAAGTGTGTGTGTGCGTGTGAGAGAGAGAGAGAGAGAGAGAGAGAGAGAGTGTGTGTGTGTGTGTGTGTGTGTGTGTGAATTACCTTTGTCTGTACAGTGTCTCTCTACTAATTGGGAAGCTGTGAGTTTACTGTAAATACTTTAACAACAGCAATGTTACTCCCTCGTTGGTATAATGCAGCAATCCAGTAACCAAGCTATTTTTTTTAATAAAAGTGTTGCATTCACCATATTTTTCTGTGCTCCTGGATATTTCTGTGATCTCTATGTGCAAGTGATGTGTGTGTGTGTGTGTGTTTCAATGAAGGCTGTGTATTAATGTAAAATGGTGATTAAATTGACTGGAACTACCTGTGCACTACATGGTTTTAATGCACACTTTCCTCTTTAATATCTAGTATTCAGTCAGACCATGGCATAAGGGTACCAATTCATTCAGTATTCATTACTTTTAATGTAGGTTACTTTTAACATGGGAAACACTTTTTGATCTAAATATAAAATTCAGGTATAGTCCTGAGAACAAAATAATTGTATGTGTACATTGGTCTTCTTTAGGCAGTACCTGGTGGTGGTGTTTAGAGATAAACCTTTGGAACTCTGGGATGTACGCACAGGAACCCTGCTGCGTGAGATGGCCAAGAACTTCCCTACTGTCACTGCCCTGGTACTGTATCAAACTCACAATGTGCCATGTTTCTTATAGTGATTGTTCTTAAAACATTTCATTGTTTTAAACTATGGGTGAAATATGTTCTGGTGACTTGAAATTACAGCATTTGGGATGCTTTTAAAGCACAGTAAAATCTATTAGCACATAAGAAAATTGGAAGTCCCTATGTGCAAGTGATGTGTTGTTTGTGTTCTTTAATGAAGGCTGTGCATTGCTATAAAACAGTCATTAAATTGACTGGAACTGGCATGGCCACGGTGAGTGGAGACTGAGGATTCTACCTGCCTCCTTCCTCACTCACTGTTTAAAATTGCATTAATTTCATAACATTGTGCATTTTTTGTGTAAACACATTTGTCACCTTTGAGCAGAATTAAATAGTCTTTGTGTTGAAGTGTAAATAAACATGTAAGATATCATTTTTTTGCCACTTTGCAACTGGAAATAGCTGTGAATTTTTTTATTTTTTTTTTTGAGAAAAGGGGAAAAAAACTTTAGCACCATTCAACTCAATATGCTCCTCTGAAAATGTAAAAATGTGCAGTTTATTGAATAATCTTAGTTCCCTTATCTGTCAATCACTTTGATGTTGTGTCAATGTACTGGCACTAGGGGTCACACTTGGGAGCCCCAAACACCTCTGATACTTTGAGAAAAGGCCAGTGAGAGTTGGTGAGTGGAATTTGCATGCACCACTCACCCATGCATAAAGGCTAATTTATACTTGTGCGTCTGACTAGGGGTGGGCAATATGGCAAAAATATTATATTTCACACTTTTTTTTTTTTTTTAACTATCATGATTCCCAATTTTATCACGTTTTTTTGTCATGTTGGTTTTACTATTTTGCAAGTTGTCTGAGCATTACAGCCAAACTAATTTCACAATTATAAAGACAAAGCCTTTCAAGGTAACAAAATATAAAAAAGAATGGCGCATATTTAGGCTGAAGTGGGCAAAGATAAAAATTGTTTTAAAAAAAGTTGTTTTAAACCTGAATGAGTTTCTTTCTTCTGCTGAACATAAATGCTATTTTGAAGAATGTGGAAAACCAAACAGTTGCTGGTCCACAGTGACTTACATAGTAATGTTTTGCTACTATCAAATCCAATGTGGAACAGCAACTGTTTGGTTACCTGTAGGGCTGTGACGGTGGCAGATTTTTACCACCGCGGTGGTAATGGACCAACTACCGCCGGTGGCGCGGTGTTGATATAAAAAAAAATATATATCTATATATATATATTTAATATATATATGATTTATCTCGATTTAACTCGTCAGCTCGTATTTATTTTAGCACTTCAGTCAGTGAATATGCAGCCTGCAAAACCGTGAGTCAAGCGAGCACGGAAACGGTACTGTGCTCGAAGCTTGTGCTCTTCAATTGCACCACAAAGGCGCCGGCGCGCGCTGTCGCCTGTATCCTTTCATATCAAAGCACGAAATAAACTACGTGCATGCAATGCCGTGGTCAGTTAAGTCATGAAGTGAGAAAAGGCCAGTGAGAGTTGGTGAGTGGAATTTGCATGCACCACTCACCCATGCATAAAGGCTAATTTATACTTGTGCGTCTGACTAGGGGTGGGCAATATGGCAAAAATATTATATTTCACACTTTTTTTTTTTTTTTAACTATCATGATTCCCAATTTTATCACGTTTTTTTGTCATGTTGGTTTTACTATTTTGCAAGTTGTCTGAGCATTACAGCCAAACTAATTTCACAATTATAAAGACAAAGCCTTTCAAGGTAACAAAATATAAAAAAGAATGGCGCATATTTAGGCTGAAGTGGGCAAAGATAAAAATTGTTTTAAAAAAAGTTGTTTTAAACCTGAATGAGTTTCTTTCTTCTGCTGAACATAAAGGCTATTTTGACATAGTAATGTTTTGCTACTATCAAATCCAATGTGGAACAGCAACTGTTTGGTTACCTGTAGGGCTGTGACGGTGGCAGATTTTTACCACCGCGGTGGTAATGACGGTGGCCGTGACGTGGTTGTCACGGCCACCGTCACAGCCCTAGTTACCTGCATTCTTCAAAATATCTTCTTTTGTGTTCAGCACAAGAAAGAAATTAATACAGGTTTGGGACAACATGAGAGTGAGTAAATAATGACTAATTAAATTTTAATAATGAATAATTAAATTTTAGGGTGAACTATCCCTTTAATGACAGTCGACAGCATGTTCAGTACTGTCCCTTTAAGACCTGCATGCATGTAATATACATGCACAGCATTGAGACTGAGGTGTTAGAACTGTAACTGACTGAATGTGCGCTGTAGCACGATATTGCGATATTTCTTCAAAAGCAGATCGTGGAGAAATTTTTATCGTCCACGATCAAAAATTGTCATATCGCACACCCCTACGTCTGACAGAAGCCATAGCCTCTCCGTCGGTTTTCATTTATACTTCTGTGTCATTGTCTGCGTCGACGTGCAATTACACATGCAGGCTGCTAGTCTGCAGCATCCAGGGGCATGTTGCTGGTATAACCCACAGTATCAAGGCAAAAGCTGTAGAAGAAGCAGCTTGTCGGAGAAGCATCAGCCGTGACAGTGGCAAATAAATATCCAAGAACAGATCATTTATTTAAAACTACAAAAAAGGAGACGACAACGGAACAGGAGATGGCGGCATTCTTTCAGTCTCCACAAGGACTTGTACATACCATGGCAGAACAACATTGTTTGTCGCGGATAACTAAGTGATGTGTAATGCTATGTTGTATAATAAATAATAAGACACTTGTTCTTTGCTTTGTTCAATTTTAAAAAAGAAGGGAGGAGTTCTAGCAGACCAATCATAGTGCTTGAGGTCCGTGTAGAATAGACGCAGTGTTACATTTTTGGAGAGGTGCACGTCAGGAGCACAGCCTATGGCATATCTGTGGCTTTGGTTCAACACGGAAGTATAAATTGGGCTTAAGGGTATAAAAGAGATGGTGCACATCTACTCATTATGACTTGTTCTTCAGAGATGAGCGATTGTTTTTGAATGATCACAGTCACAGGGTCAGGACGCAGTGCTTCCCAACGAGGCGACCAAAGGCGTCCTACCGCAGATACGTCAAAAATGATTGTCCCTCTGGTACGACTCAAATGGAGTTTGGGGGCCTGGTTAGCACTGCCCAACCCATCACACTGGCTCATCAGGAGAGTCTGACTCAGTTACGCTATTTAGTTTGCCATGCGCCTGCCCAGGTTCAGCTGCAATCCCACTGAAACAATTTCAGAGACTCCTGGGGCATATGGCATCCTCCATGTCTGTAACACTGTTTGGATTGATGCATATGAGAGCGTTTCAGCACTGTATTCAGACTTGAGTCCCAAGATGCCGTGGCATGCGATGTGTAGCTATCAAACTGATATGTCACCGTACATTCTGCCCTTGAATGGACGTAGTATTTCTATGGGCATGGGTCATTCTAGAACAAGTGTCCAGCCATACTAACTTTCCATATGTAATACTTCTCAGATTGTAAGTCTATGTGATGTATTCTCCACGTTATCCTCCTTTTGGAGAAGATATGGCCTCCATAGTGTTCTTTTTTCTGCACAGAGAATGGAACAATTCCTCGGTGCTAAAAGAGAGAGAGAGGAATGGTCAAAAAACAGCTGAAGCGACCTATTCCCATTGTAAGTACTGTCCTTTTTGTCCCTGCATGGTACAAAGGACTGTACGGCTTTTGTGGGGCGTTGGGTAGGTTACGATGTTGCGAATGCACTTACCCAGCACACAGTAGCTTGCCGACATCTGCAGAGCAAAACCTTGTAACACAATACAGTTTCTTGTGCTATTTTCCATAGGGACCCCTAGTGTCAGTACATTGACACAATGTCAAAGTGACTGACAGATAGGGAACGTCTTGGTTACTGTTGTAACCTCCATTTCCTATTGGAGGGAACAAGATGCTGTGTCCCTCCTGCCGCAACACTAAACAACCCATTGAATGACTCTTGGCTCCTCAGCAGAAACCTAAATGAGTAGATGAACGCCATTTCCTTGTATGCCTGTATGTATTGTGGAGTGGTGCATGCAAATTCCTCACCAATTTTCATTGGCCCTTTTTGTTTTTTTGTTTTTTTTATACAGGTGTTTGTTTCACAAGTATCACAGGTGTTTGGGCCTCCCAAGTGCCTAGTGTCAGTACATTGACATGACATCTACTGTATAGTCAATAGTAACCAAGACGTTATGTATGTTTCAATGTGACTCATTATAACATTTATTTGTGTAAACAGGAGTGGTCTCCATCACATAACCTTAAAAGTCTGAAGAAAAAGCAGCTTGCTGCCCGAGAGGCCATGGCCAGACAGACTACCCTCGCTGATGCTGAGCAGAGCAGTGTAGAGTCCTCTGTCATCAGGTCTGATTGCACAAAAAGGATAGCTGTCATCGTTTACTGATGATCTTGTTGTTCATTCTTCTGCAGAACACAAAAAGAGATTTTGTGAATAATGAAAACAAATAATGACCAGGGCCTGTCAAGCTCCAAAATCTGCATTTAAGCAGCATAAAATTATTATACAACTTTTAAATTATATACCAAATCTTGTGAAGTACAGAGAGATTGATAATTAATAGTGCTGTCAAACGATTAATCGCGATTAATCGCATCTAAAATAAAAGTTTTTGTTTACATAATATATGTATGTGTACTGTTTATTTATGATGTATATATAAATACACACATACAGTATTTATTTTGAAAATATTTACATGTATATACATTTATATTATATTTTATATTATATATAAATATATTTCATATATAACATATTTTTCTTAAATACAGTATATACATGCATATATTTATATATACATAATACATATGCACAGTACACACTTATATTATGTAAACAAACTTTTATTTTGGAATGCGATTAAACGCGATTAATCGTTTGACAGCACTAATAATTAATTAGACTATTTATGAGCTTAACACTGAAATTTAAGTTATTTAATGAAAATCTTCCTCTCTGCTGCAGCTTAAATGTTATTTTTGCTTGTGCACATTTAAACTTGGTGGATGAAGATGCTTCCCTCTGCTGCAAATGATTTTGCAGCAGAGGGGAAGACTTTCAATGAATAACTTAAATTGTAGTCTTTTTGTTTAAAAAAAAAAAAAAAAAACTTGAAGTGTGACTTCAGAATCAAGACACAAGTTGGATGGACTGCTTTTATTAAACTTTTTTTGTGCTTTTTGCCATTTCAGAGTTCTAAATTTCCATTATTGTTGTATAGAAAATGGTGGACAGTGCATTTTTCACCATTTCTCATTTTGTGTTCCATGGAAGAAAGTGAGTAATACAGGTTTATAGCATTTATAGCACACGTTTCTAGAATTGATTCACTAATCATTGGTAAATTGGTATTTTGTTACTGCACTTCAAATGCTTTAGTCTAAGTGGTTTGTTGTTTCAATCAAAACTCTTAACAATACTCTCTGTTGTTTTCTGTCAGTCTGTTGCAGGATGCTGAGAGTAAATCTGAAATGAGTCAGGGCATATCAGCTCGAGAACACTTTGTGTTTACTGACACAGATGGTCAGGTCTATCACATCACCGTGGAAGGCAACACTGTGAAGGATGGGGCACGTATTCCACCTGATGTGAGTGTCCTTCATATGCGTTTTGCATCCTGTGTATGAGTTGTTGTTTTATATATTTATTTTTTCTCCTGTTCAATTTTGTTTTGTTTTTATTTACAAAAGTAAACAAAGACTCAAATACAGGATTTACTTGCTCTGTCATACATGATCTTGAAACATTTTCGATTTGGTGTTTGGTGAATTTGTCAGGTCACCACTGACACATTGTTCAATGAAACCTCAAAGGGTTTGCAATTTAGCTTTGCAAAGGTATGTAGGTTTAGACTCACCAAGTATGATGTTGATATGATTAAATCTCTAGGAGTGGTTTGTTAAAGTACAAATCATGGAAATGACAAAAAAAAAAAAAACATCTACCGTATGTCTAACAGCCAACAACTCTAATGTTGGTGTGAAATTTCATGAAATTGTAGGAACTCTAAGAGCATTAAAAACACCTGAAAAGAGTATTAACATTTGATGCATTACCATGACAACAGTATTTAAAGGGGTCATATGATGCGATTTCAATTTTTCCTTTCTCTTTGGAGTGTTACAAGCTCTTGGTGCATAAAGAAGATCTGTAAAGTTGCAAAGACTAAAGTCTCAAATCCAAAGAGATATTCTTTATAAAAGTTAAGAGTCAACCACGCCTACCTAACACGATACTGTATATATATATTTTTTAATGCGACTTTAAATGTGATGTGTTGTCGTGTTTCATTAGAACGATATAATAATAATGACAATAGTAATATGCTAATTAGTATCTTAGTAATTAGTAAGTTACATTGCGCCAGTTATGTTACGTTCTTTGTGCTGATAGCTCTGTCTGTCTGGATTCCAACTAACAGTTTCCTTGAATGTTTATAATAAAAACAGCCATCTATACATAACAGAAAACTTGGATTATGACAAAATTATCAACTTCTTCAATTCAAAACCCAGACATCAGACATTAGAACAGACATCAGTCATTCAAGGTAAGGTTATATGGGTAGATTTTAGTCTGGCCCGTCATGGCATTGTTATGCGTCATATTTGCATTGGAATATTTGTGAGCAAGGGATATTCTGGAATGTACTGCAAAATAATAGCATATTGTCAAACAGTTTTTCTCTCTTTTTCTGGCAGTCACTCCAGTGCATATGTGTTTGCAGAGTGTCAAAGGTTTCTATTTTCAATGTGTTTTTGCAGCATTGAGAAATGTAGCCAATATCTGTTGATTTCTTGATCACAATAGCCAATTAGTTCATCAGAACCCATTCACCACTCAAAACGGCATTTTTGTTCAGTGCTGAGTTCTGCTCACTTGCAAATCCTCTCATTATAACATTATAACACAATATTGTTATATTAAAGGATAAAAAATATGTTCACCATGTCAGTCAAATTATCCCTCTGATTGTGGTGACAATTTGACATAAAGCTGAAAATTAATTTGAAACAATCCAGTATTCTCAATGTATTTATTTATCATTGTGAATGCTACATTTTCTCACACATTTTGTGAGAAAGTCAAGGTTACACCCAAATAATACAAAATAATTCCTTAATTCATAAACCTTTATGTTTTGCACTCTTGTAGCCTGTTTTGTCTTAAGTAGCAGCCATATGTGTAGAAAGCAAATTCTGTTTTTAAATGCACATTTTGGACATCATTGAATATCCTTGATACAGCTGTACATACTCCTGTATGGATCAAAAGAATTTTCAAACATTCCCTTGCAGTGTTTTGAGAGTATAACATTTGCAGTTTCAAACTTTTCTGATGAAAGAGGAGATGAAGAGAAAATTGCTCCCTCCTTTGTCCTCATTATCCTTTCATCTCCTGTGGGGCTTTTTTCCGCAGTGTACTTATTTCTGATTATTTGTTCAGATCCGTTTTTTTTTTTTTTTCACTGTGCATATTTTGTGTTTATAAGCAACCCATTTCTCTCTTCAACATAACCAGTAAAACAAGAACTAATATACTTGATTATCAGTGTCTTTCTGTTCATCTATTCTTTTAATTTGTTGCATCAATTCTCTGAATGTTCAAGATACTTGCTTGCTTAACTTTTTTTTTATGCAAAACAGTTGTTCAGTATGCAGTTTTGGACATTTCAAACATTAATTTGTTACTTTGTTGTCATTGCAGTGACCTTGCTTTATTCCATGTTTGCAGCAAGTGGCATCCAGTTATCATTTTTGAAATAAATATGGTTATTGGTTATATGATGCTGTGACATCCATGATATAAGCAGCTTTGGCACAGTGTCTCCTAGTGTTGGGCGATATGGTAATTTTTCAAATCGTCATATCACCAGTCCGTGAGATCGCCGATAGACTCAGACTCACTGTACTTGTCATAGGCTATTTCATAACTATTTGGTGTTTTAAACCGCGCGAGAGAGAGAGGGAGCCTATGGAAGCACCACGAATCTAAATATACTTTCAAACATACTGATAAACTAACATGTTAAATACAAAAATATTTAAAACAGCTATTTCATATATATTCGGATACAACAGTCATGCATCGCTATTAGGACCGCGCGTCCTATTCGGTCATGACAGTCATACATCGCTATTAGGACCGCGCGTCCTGTGACAAGTTTGCCGCATCAGAGCACGGAAGTTATCAGTCTGGTCTGCAAAATCAGTCAACGGTGAAAATCAAAAGTAGATTTATTTTAAAGACCAACAGTTTAACACTAAATATTGGACATAAACGAACACGTTAAATATAAAGTATTTAAAACAGGTAAGTTCATATATTTGGAGTAAATTTAAATTAAACAGATACATCAGTCATACAGCGCTCCTGACTGCGCGCCCCATGAGATGCGTTCTAACATAACTGTGGCATTAAACTCAGTTAGTGAGGGCTCGGTTAAAATATTGAACATATATAGGGGCTCTAGACTCATTCTTCCCACTGGTCGCTCTTTTGCGACTAACTTTCTCAGTTGGTCGCACTAATAATAATAATAATAATTATTATTATTATTATTATTATTAATAATACATTAATATGAGCCTAATATCATCTTGACTATCGACAAAGACATCTGCTATACATCTGTCGATATCTCTGACTATCGTCGATACACAATACTATCGTCTGTCGGCACAACCCTAGTGTCTCCTGCTGGTCAAGAGATGGACACTGGATGTTTTATATGTATATATAATATGTATATGTATTTTGAACAGTTGGACCGAAAATCACAAGAATGCTCAAGGCGATATCAGATTTCCATGTCCACTATTTTAGGTGTTAACCCTTTAAAAGTTTCTCATTAAAAAAAAAAAAAAAAGAAGAAGAATTTAATTTAAAAAGTCAGTATGTGTCATTGGCACCATGCCCTGAGGTAAAGTTTGGAGACAGTGCCATCTTGTCATCAAAATGATAATGATTTATTCGTTTTGCCTATTGGCATGAGACTGATCTTATAAGATTCCTTGGGTCATGCCGAGAACATCATTACCTATTATACTATATTTGGCTGAGTTTGCTGAATTTTGTTGAAAACATAGTTTTTCAAGCTACTCCTAGGCTCTTGGTCAAATTTTCACAAAATTTGTGTGTATCCAATATTACTAAACCGATATCCAATTATGGAAAATGCTTACATATCAGGAAAAATGTCAGTAAAACTGGAAAAATGCATAAAATAAATAATATTCAGGAAAACAATGGTATCCTGCTCACTTTCAGTAATAATAAACAGAGTATTTCCAAGAGGGTCCTTGCACCATATCAAATAGCAAATGTCTATGACAACTGGTAATATCACATATCATATTCTGATTATCTGATTATGACATATTAGCAGTGTCCTATGTCTTGTGTGCAAGAAACTGAAGTTTTTCTACTCTTCCAGGGCAGTATGGGAAGCATTGCCTGTATTACGTGGAAAGGAGACACCCTAGTTCTGGGAGATGTAGATGGAAACCTCAATTTTTGGGACCTAAAGGCTCGTCTTTCAAGGTAAAAATATATATTACTAAAGACTCAGCAAGTAAAATGTGTCTCCATGCATGTATGTGCGCAAACTGATTTAATTCCAAAACTCTGTGAACTACTTTATATGACAGCATCCTAACTGAAATGAAACCTAATAAAGGACTGAGCTGGAAATATATGACTCTGTGCATCCCATATTTGAGTTGCTTTTAGTTTGTTTTTAAAGGGGTCCTATTATGTTCTTTTACAAAGTCTTGATTTTGTTTTGGGGGTGTACTAGAACAGGCTCTCATACTAGGTTGTTCGGAAAAACATTATTTTTCACATATTTTACATTATTACAACACCTCTCTCCCCAGTCTGGCATGAACGGCTCGAATAGTTCCTGTATCAAATGAAGGCCCGCCTTCTGAAATACGAAATGTGCTGTGATTGGTTAACTGGGCCAGTGTGTGTTGTGATTGGCAGCACTCAGCGCCTGGTCGGGAAATGTCATGCCCCTTACCATAGCCGTCTGCGAGCTTCAATGTAAATATTGCGTCAAAATCAAATCAATTTGAGCGCGATTTAAACCCGGGTAATTGTAACCACTCTGAGTTCGTCTGCCTTGGGAAAGCTAACGTGTCTCCGACATAGTGATAACACTTGTTGCCTTCTCTAGTGCAGCTCAACCAGGTCTTGTCCCATTCATCGATATTTGTGATATCACAAATCCCGGAAAATATGCATTGTAGTCCAAACGAGTCGTTCGTTGTAGTTTTTGAAAAGTGATTTCTGTTAAATAAAATATCACCTTTTGAAGTGGACTTTGAACTTTGTAACTTTGCAGATCTCTTTTATGCTCAAACAGCAACATTATAGACTAGCTAAAGTTGAAAAAGTGAAAAAGCATAATAGGACCCATTTAAAATGTCAGATTTGTTTACATTTTTCAGGGCTGTACCTACACACCGTGGGTGGGTGAAGAAGATTCGTTTTGCTCCTGGGAAAGGCAACCAAAAACTCTTGGTGATGTACACCGATGGAGCTGAGGTCTGGGATACCAAGGAGGTGTGTGTTTACTTTTTTATTGATGGATTGATTGATTGGTTGAATGATTAATCCATTGATTGATTCTTTAGCAGAAATGGTTCAGCTAATGCACATGCATACATTTCAGAGCATTAAGACAAGGCAGTGCCTTAAAGGGATAGTTAAAAAATGAAAATTACCCCGTGATTTACTCACCCTCAAGCCATCCTAGGTGTATATGACTTTCTTCTTTCAGACTAATACAATCGAAGTTGTGTTAAAAAATGTCCTTTCTCTTCCAATCTTTATAATGGCCTAAAGTCCTACGTCATCCGCTGGAACGCCACAATCTAGTGGACGCACATACGTCAGTTAACGGAAGCTAGAGATTGCAATTTATAAAGTTTTATATATGGATATTTTTCTTATACAAACGCTTCACTTCAGAAGGCCTTCATTAACCCCCCGGAGCTGTGTGGAATAATTTTTATGATGTTTCTTTTACTGGTATACAGCCATGGTTTCATAAAGAGCATTTGACTCAAATAACACAGGCCAGTATGTATTATGTTTAGAGTAGTGTGTAAAATTGTGTAGAGAGGTACAAGATGCATATACTGTTATTCATTTAACAAACGCTTTTATACAAAATGACTTAGACTGAATTTAATCTGGTAAGTAAAAGAGTTCCAGTTGTCCACTTTTTTAAAAACCAAACTGGTTTCCACAGTGAAGTTCAGTGGTAGTAAAGCTCTTCTATAGGGATGTATGAGTGCTAAAGGTGTGAGAGAGTTGTGCTTAATCAATGCTGTCATTGATATACACACCACTGTGTGATTTAATACAAAAACTTGAAACAGAAAACCCTCTTCTCATTCCCTGAGTGGTTGGGCATTTTTTCAACATGACAATGATGATATGCATTCTCCCAAGGTGAAAATCCTTCAGTGGACATATATTTCACCCAAATGTAACACTCTTGAGCACCTGTGGGGGATTCTGAGTTGATAAAAACTCTCCATTAAAGACCAGGGCATTTAAGGTGGTCATCTTCCAGGATATAAACGACAGATGTGACAAGATGATGTGAACTTGTACACTCAGTGCCAAGAAGGGTCAGAGTAGTATACTTAAATTTATGGAGGACATACTAAGTACTAGAATATTATACATTTGTTGAATTAAATATAGGGTGTACTCATTTCTTCAATGCTTTATTTAAACAAAATTGGCTAATTTACTTATTTTACAGGTATTAATGACATATTTCTCTGTTTTTATTCAATTGAATTGAATTAGTGCTCATTAAGCAAATGCATCTTTTGTATTTATTCCAAGGGGGTGTACTCATTTATTCTGCGTACTCTATTCACAAATGTTTTTATATCGCAAAGAGAGTGAAAACAGCTGTTAGTATTTATCAGTTGACTCTCTCATTAAAGCTTATCCAACAGTCTCGCTCTCTGGATACTGTCTTCACTTAACCACACTGCCTCCACCACAGACTTTCAGCATGTTTCCTACAGCAGCGCCTGACATATTTACATTTTATGTAGAGTGAAAAAGTGACACACAAAAAATGTGATATCCGATAATCGGTCAGACAGAAATTGATTTCCAGAAATGTGATTTGGATAGGATTAAAATCCTATCCAAAGGATTTGATAGGATTTAGGGGTGTTTCCAAAGTCTTCTGAAGCCATTCAATACAAATACAATACGAATACCAATTAATAATTAAGTTGTTAAATTAAAGATCACGTAAACAATTCTCTCCGCTGTGGCTGTCTGTCATTCTATATTCAGCAATCGAACTCCATGTCATGTTCGGTTATGACAGTCGTCATGGTAAAGTTCCCATTATTATATTTGATTTGTAAATAAAGGTCTATGGTTTTATCATAAAAGTTTCAATGCAAAGAGCTGTGTTCTCTGAATCCATGATGCTATAAGTGCATCATTCTGCACACGGAATATATATATATATATATATACAGTGGGTACGGAAAGTATTCAGACCCCCTTAAATTTTTCACTCTTTGTTATATTGCAGCCATTTGCTAA
>NW_015547736.1:109661-110295 GCF_001515605.1 Sinocyclocheilus anshuiensis
TATATGTGTGTGTGTGTGTGTGTGTGTGTGTGTGTGTGTGTGTGTGCATATATCTTTCATTGCACAGAATTATTGTTTTACACATATATATATATATATATATATATATATTATAAAGATTATAAGGAAAAAAATATGGCTGTAAATATCTCCTTTCAATGGATAATTACATTACTGTCACTAGTTAAGGATTACTATTATTTATTTATTTATCCTGACTTCACTGAATCCTTCGAAGTGTTCTCCTTTTTGGTGTTATAGAAATGGCTTTATTTAAAGATTATACTGTCACATACTTCTACAGGTGCAGATGGTGAGCAGCATCAGAGTGGGGCGGAATGTGAATTATAGAATTCTGGATATTGACTGGTGTACATCAGATAAAGTAGTATTGGCATCAGATGATGGCTGCGTGAGAGTGCTGGAGATGGCCATGAAGTCTGCCAGTTATAGAATGGATGAGCAGGACCTGACAGGTGAGTCTTTAAAAAGTTTTTAGTTTAAAAGCTGTGTTGTGTAAACACCCCCTAATAATGCCAAATGTTGTGTTTCAGGGTTTGTGTACAACAGTTATACAGGTGCATCTCAATAAATTAGAATGTCGTGGAAAAGTTCATTTATTTCAGTAATTCAA
>NW_015547736.1:110506-119802 GCF_001515605.1 Sinocyclocheilus anshuiensis
TTGAATTTATTTAATACACGAGTTTCACAATTTGAGTTGAATTACTGAAATAAATGAACTTTTCCACAACATTCTAATTTATTGAGATGCACCTGTAATTAGTTTAAATTAAGAATGGAACTTTTTGGTTTAAAATGCAGATAAAAATATAGAACAAGTTATCAGAAATCATTATTTTAGCATTCAAGCAGTGTGCACACGAAAAGGTTTAATCAGATCTTATTCTAAATGTAAATGGTGATGGGTGATCTATTGATGGAAGAGGTTGTCCACAGTTAATGTGATCTTGTGTAGTGAGAGTCTCTCAAAGAGAAAGACAATGATTTTTTTGTCCAGTCTGTCCTGAATACTTTGGTTTTGGCCAAGCATTTTCATTTTGACAGATGTATTCCTAGTTTAAATTAAGAACTGTAGAAGTCAATGGAATTCCCCATTTGGATATCTGATAAATGTGTTGAGGGCTGTATTCATCCTCATATTTGTATGTGCATACAGTATGCTTTGACTTTACATGTGATTTATTTTTTCTTTCCAGTGATATAACTTTAGTGGGTCCTTCCATCATGTCAGAGTTGGTGGTGTACAATAGACTTTTATGGTGTATGTATGTACAGTTGTGCTCAAAATTATTCATACCCTTGGTAAATATGATCAAAGAAGGCTGTGAAAATAAATCTGCATTGTTTATCCACTTGATCTTTCATTCAAAAATTAAAAAAAAAATCTAACCTTTAATTAAAGTTAAAAAAGTGAAAGTGGGGGAAAATCACATTATGAAATAAATATTTTTCTCGAATACAGTAAGAGGACGTGTGTCTATATCGTCCTAATGCACGGTGAGGAGGAGAGTTTGAGTGGCCAAAAACTCAAAGGATCACAGCTGGAGAACTGCAGAAAATAGTTGAGTCTTGGGTTCAGAAAGCCTCAAAAAAAAAAAAAAATTGTTGTTTGGGAGGGTTTCAAGAAAAAAAACTAGAAAAGAAAACGCTCTCATCCAAAAACAAACTCCAGTTAATTTATTTGCTAGACACGACTGGAACTTTAAACGGGACTGGGTTCAATGGTCAGATGAAACTAAAAAAAATTGCTTTTTAGCAGGAAACACTCAGGATGGGTTTGGTGCACACAGGGATAAAAAAGTACCCCATGTGTACAATGAAATATACTGCTGGATCTTTAATGCTGTGGGCCTATTTTTCTGCCAGAGATCATGGATATTTTGTTCAGATAGCATAATGGATTCTATAAAATACCAATGGATAAAAAATTAAAAACTGACTGTCCATGCTAGAAATCTTATAATGGGCCATGGTTGGATCTTCCAACAGGACAATGATCCACAAACAAACATCAAAATCAAAACAAAAAGGAGTCCCTGAGAACAAAACCAAGCTTCTGCCCTGGCCAACCCAGTTCCCTGAGCTGAACCCTATAGAAAATGAGTGTGGTGAACTTAAGAGAAGAAGCACCAACATGCAGCTGGAAATCTGAAGGGTCTGGAGAGATTCTGTATGAAGGAATGCCAGATGTTCTCTAAACTCTTCAGGCATTATAGGTGAAGACTCAGAGCTGTTCTCTTGGCAAAAGGAGGTTGCAAACAGTATTGCATAAAAGAATATGATTAATTGTGACCAATGTGTATTAGAGAAAAACATTATTTCCCATATTAAATTCTTATTCTCCAATGAAAGGTTAGATTTTAGTACATTTTTTAAATAAAATATCTAAAGGATTGATGATACAGATTAATTTTCACAGCCTCATAATGAGATTTCTTTCCCATTTTAAATTCTTATTCTCCAATGAAAGGTTAGATTTTAGTACATTTTTTAAATAAAATATCTAAAGGATTGATGATACGGATTAATTTTCACAGCCTTCTTTGATCATATTTACCAAGGGTATGAATAATTTTGAGCACAACTGTATGTTCCTGTCTCTGTTTTCTGTTTTAGATCCAGTATGGTGTCCCTATCTTCTACTGCCACGTGCTGCTCTCACACTGAAGGCCTTTCTGCTACTGCAGCCATGGTCCGATACATTAACCATGGACATCACTCATGTGTATGTGACAGTTTCATTATTTTGTCACATCTGTATCCATTCAAAAGTCCTTCACAACACATTCAACAGTCTGTTGTGATAGTTACGTCTTTGCTGGTATCATTGGTATCATTGACAAAATCTGACTTTTATGCCTATTTCACACATACTCCGTTTGCTTGTAATAAAGATTTAAATGCAAAAGAAAAGGCATGAGACTGTTGACATGCTGACTGTTTCTGTCAGTGGTAAGTTTTAATTTAAAATGTTTGTGTCTGTATGCTGTTTAAATGTGTTGCCACTTGCTTGAGCAATTTAATATACAAATCTAGAAGTCAAATGCATTGAATATAATATGTTGCTTATATTTGAGTTTAAACGTGAATGTCTATGAAAGATTGTATTACTGTACTGTGATAAAAGAGGATCACAATGCTGAAAAAGCATTTTCAGTAACAACGTTTGGATTTGAAATCTAAGTAATGAATAAAGGTTGTGTTTGTGGTAAACAGTCGTGGATCTGGAGCAGACTGCAAATGCATCTTGTGTGAAAGCAAAAGGAGTACATGCTGCTTCTGCACCACATACGAGAACCGCACATGGACTCTATACGCACTGCAAACGGAGTATGTGTGAAACAGGCATTAGACACAAAGGTTTTATTCCTTATGTCCTGAAATGAAAAGATATGTGGGAAACGAAAGGCCAAGTGAAAAAAATAATAATAATCTCCATAAAAGAAAACATCGGACACCAGTACATTTTTGAACAGACTTGTTATGGGTACCAGTACTTTCTTTTTGGTACTCAATGATTTCATCAATGTTTAAGTACAGTACAGTGGGGTTGATGGTTTGAGCCTGTTTATTTTCATGAATTCTCACCCCTGTTTATGACATCAAATACAGGACACAATAACTGGCATTATAAAATCAAAATATATTATTTACTCAGTTTTTTTTGTTGTTTTTTTTTATAACAATATATTGGGTAAGATACACCCAAGATAGGAAGCAAATCGTTGACTTAATTGGCCCTTCTCAAAGACCCACCTCCCTTAGTTACTGTTGCTATGCCACACATCATGTTCTCACGCAGTGAAAAATACATTGCGGAGCATAGAGGAAACTGACAACGCGCCGACAGACAAGACAGAGCAGGTTATTTCTGATATGAAACAAAGTCTCAGCTTTCAAGTTTTGTCATTTTTTTTAAGAAATTCAAACAATAAATACCATTTTGTGGCTCTTTAATTTGTCGTGTATGTAACACTTACATTTAGTATTTAGAAATTTAGTGACGTTGCAAATGTCGCGCTGCGAGTGTGGCTCGTGCATGGAATCTTGCACGATGCAGAAGGGCAGTGAGTGCGTCGCCTGTCTGGGCAGCCCCCACGCAGAGACTGCACTTCACTAAGACGGAATGCTTTCGCCGAGAGCATGAGTCTCGCTCTTCTCCACTCACGAACCGCCTTCATTGAAGGCAGCCCCGTTCTCCCGTTTCTCCTCTCTCGAGCCTCGGAGAGAGAAACAGCGGAGTCAGGGAACTAAGCAACCGGTCTGAGAGTTCACATGCCGGCACTGTACCCACATGCTCGCTATCCCGCTGCGCTTTGATCCGCCGCAGAAGGGCAGTGACCTGCGCGCTCACTGAGATAGAATGCTCACTCAGAGCATGAGTCTCGCTCTTCTCCACTTGCGGACCACCTTCATTGAAGACAGCCCCGCTCTTCTGTTTCTCCTCTCTCAGCGAGCCTCAGAGAGAGAAACAGCGGAGTCAGGGAACTAAGCAACCGGTCTGAGCGTTCCCATGCCGGCACTGTACCCGCGTGCTCGCTCTCCCCGCTGCGCTTTGATACGCCGCAGAAGGGCAGTGAACAGCGCACTCACTGAGACAGAATGCTCACTCAGAGCATGAATCTCGCGCTTCTCCGCTCGCGGACCGCCTTCAATGAGGCAGCCCCGCTCTCCCGTTTCTTCTCTCTCAGCGAGCCTCGGAGAGAGAAACAGCGAAGTCTGGGAGCTAAGCAGCCGGGTCTGAGCGATATCACGCCGACACAGAGCCTGCGTGCTCACTCTCCCCGCTGCGCTTCGATCCGTGTCTTACACATGAAAATCAGCGCCCCTCTTTGCATTGAGCGGCTCTATTTTCCTAGGTTGATCGAAGCGGAACGCTGTCACTGACAGCTTCAAATTGGTGTGTGTGTGTTTTAGCACGAAAGCAGTCTGCCCCTGTTCGTTCGCGGAAGGTGGCCCCAACTCCCCGCTCTCATGTTTCTCTCCTCCCAGTTACCTCGGAGGAAGCAACCGCGAGCTCGCGGGGTGAGCGATCAGGCTGAGCAATTCATGCTGGCACACATCATGCGTGCTTGATCTGCCAGTGTGTGTTACACGTGAGGATCAGTGCCCCTCGTTACACCGAGCGGCTTAATCCTCCTAGGCAGATCAAAGCAGGACCGTTCGCAGCTTTGCATTTGTGTGTGCGTCGCTGAGCCCCGCCTCCCCGCTCTTGTGTTTCTCTCCTCCCAGTTACTCGGAGGAAGAAATGGCGAACTCACGGGGATGAGCGATCAGGCATGACTGATTTAACGCCGGCAAGCCTCAGCATGCATCACTCTCCACACAGCTCTTTGATCCGCCAGTGTGTTTACATGTGAGGATCGGAGCAGAAACGCTGTCACCAATGATTCAATATCGCTGACAGCTTCGTATTTGAATGCGCCTCTCGCCTGGGCCACGCCCACGCTGAAGTTGCGCTCGCTGAGACGGATCGCTCTCACTATGAGAGTTCATGTCCCTGGAGCAGTACCCTTAAAAGGACATATTTGTACCTTATAATAGGTACATATTAGTACCTCAAGGGTACGTATTACTACTCTAAGGTACTAATATGTACCTATTAGGGGTAAAAAGGGTACAAATATGTCCTTTTAAGGGTACTGCTCCAGGGACAAGCTGTTGTACCCCAAAAGGTAAAATTTTAAACCCCTTTTTTTCTGTGTGTAATAAATTACACGAAAATACAGCAAGGTTTGTTAACTGCTTATAGAAAATGAAGAGCAAAGAATGCCCATCAGGTGTGTTTTGCATTGTTATTTTTTAACTAATTTATGAAGCCACTTTTAAACTGTATTGTATAAAAACTTGTTATTGTTATATTAAAATCCTGTCATATTTTATTCAAACAGGTTTTTTTTTTTTATGTGAAAAAAAAGCCTGACAATGTCACTGCTTAATACCTATATGTATTGTGGAATATCATTACATCCATCAATTCCGCCATGTTTCTCATTGGTGATTACGACTTTGTGGTGGCATTCATGTGCATTTAGCTCATAAATACGATCTGTTCGACATGACTTGAACAGACTTAAACTTGAAAAATTGTGTGTATTCTATTGACATCTTTGCGCAGTTGAAATAAAATATGTTCTGATTCATGTTTATTTCGTGTTATATGAAAAGACGATCGGTTCACGTGCCACTTGAACTGCGCTGCTGCAGCGATCTAAAGAGCCACAAAACGGTATTTATTGTTTACATTTCTTAAAAAATGACAAAATTTGAAAGCTGAGACCTTGCTTCATACCAGAAGTAACCCGCTCTGTTCTCTCTCTCTCTCGGCGTGTTGTCAGTTTCCTCTTAGCTCCGCGATGTATTTTTTGCTGCGTGAGAACATGTGTAGTGTGAGAATGGCATGGCTTGTCGGACATAACAACAGTAGTTAAGGAGGGCAGGTTTTTGCGAAGGATCAGTTGTTTTCCCTTTTAGTGATATGAAGCAGGCATGACTGTGCAAAGACAAAATATTTGATTAATTATAAAGGAATACTCAATCAATCGATGAATGAGATTTTAGAAGTCTACAGTAGGGCTGTCAAAATGGCTGAAAAACTAAATTCGAATTTTGTACTTAAATATTATCAAAATTCGAATTATATTTATAATTTAAAATGCATAATTTCAGTTAGGGTGAAGAAAAGCTTTTGGATTCTCTCCTGAGGCCACAAGAGGGCACATCGAGCAAAATATTACTAATGCATGTTTCTTCAAAGCATAAGATAACATGACTATCTGTGAAAAAAAGTGCATAATGTTTAAAATAATGTTTATAAACCAATTATAATTAATTAAGTTGCTTAAACAACTATAAACAAAACAGCATCATGTATGTATGCATAGTTTAATACAAAGGGCCAAAAGTCAATCACACAGAGTACATTTTTCATTTAAAAACAGGAGTTGCAGTGGGATGGGGAAAAAAAACCCCGCCATAAAGTCTCGAGATATGTTTTTTCAAAGTTGAACTTACATTAATTTTACATGGCTTTCTAAACATGCCGCTCTCTTGTGCGAGATGCGAGTGCAACGGTGATAGATGTCCCTCTAGAAAATGTGCAAAATATGCGTTCTGTGTGAACGGCTTGGTTTCAGTTTTGACGTAAACAACAACATCTCCGCATTGATGTTCTCTTTTCCTGCAATATTTGTAATTAACAATGCAGCAGCACCGCATCTAATGGCTTCAACTGGATAGGCTAACAAAAACATTAAAATGCAACGACACTTACATAGTCATCGCATCTTGTGTGCCACTGATAAGGCTGCCTCCTTAACGCACACCTAAAATTCGAATACGTTTTTGCATTCGAATGTGGATTTTTATTTTAAATTTGGCGAATATTCGAAATTCGATTTTTTTTTTTTTTTTGACAGCCCTAGTCAGTTTAGATATAAATTAATGAACTGGCCAAAAATGAAAATTCACTCATTATTTTCTCACTCTAATGTCTTTTGTCAGCTCATGTCTCATGTGGCCTGTCATGCTTGAAGAGGGCAAAATATCATAAAATTTGCCCCATTTCTTGAGCCCTGATCACTGCAGTGATTAACATGTTTCTTACATTGTTTTGCAACAGTTATTTTAACCTTAACTGATGCGGTGCGTAGCTTTTTACTTCTCAAACGTACCCATGTCTGAATTCCAGGATGACAATACCAAGATTCACCCGGCTCAATTTGTGAAATAGTGGTTCAGTGTGCATGAGGAATCTTTTTCTTGTATGAATTGGCCACAACAGAGTCCTGAGCTTAATCTTATTGAAAGTCTTTAGAATGTGCTGTAGTCAACTTTACAGAGTGGTTTGACTCTCCCATTGTCAATACAAGATCTCAAGCACAAATTAATGCAACTCTTGATGAAAATAAATGCTGTTATGTTGCATGACTTTGTCGAAACAATGCCACAACGAATGCACAATATAATCAAAGCTAAAGGTGGTCCAACAAAATATTGTGCAACTTTTTTTGGAAAGGCAGTGTAAAGCTGAATCCAACACATCCCAGTAGCATATTGACCTAGTATTATTCTGTTGTTCCCTGTAACACATTGCTTCATATGTGTCAATTTGGTATTTTTCAGTTTTAAATATTTATTTGTCATTCATTCATAGCCGCCAAATGGAGTTACCTACAGGGTTCTCATGGTTGTTGAAAATCTGGAAATATTGAGAATTTACAATATTTTATCTCCTAAATGTTGTAAATATTGCTCCTTTTGTGTAAAACCAGTTATTTCAGCATGGTTATAGTTTGTTTCATCACATCTGTTACATGTGTAACTCTCAAAATACATTGTGACATAAGAGATTGAAAATTATTATATTCTTGTTTTGAAGAAAAATAAATATGAAGGGTCAAATGTTTTTTTTTTTTTCAAAGAAAATAAATAGATAAAATAGAACTAGAATAGAGAGTGCTGGAGTTAGAGGATCAAATAAAGATGGAAGAGATGTGTTTTTAGCCGTTTCTTGAATATGGCTAAGCTGCTTGGATTGAGTTGGGCAGGACATTCCACCAGGAGGGAACAGTAAATGTAAAAGTCTGTGAAAGTGATTTTGTGCCTTTTTGGGATGGCACTATAATGCATCGTTCCTATGACACTTACAGTAGGTAGTCAACCAAAATGCCTAGTGTGTACCTACCGTGTGGGCAACCCTTTACATTGTACAATTGAACAGACAAAAGATAAACTGGTGACTTGTATTTTGTGCTTCCATCCTTAGAGACTACAAAGAAAAAGATGAAATCAAAGGACTGATCCAGGAACAGCTCAACTCTCTTTCTAAGTATGCATACTCCCTGAATAGAGCACAGAACTGTTTATACAATTATTGGTAACACTTTCTATGAAGCCCGTATTTATAATACGTTATAAGGGTATTCTTAAGGCATTATAATGAATGCATTGTTCCCAAAAATACACCAACACATAGACTTTCCAACACGGGGAAACAACACTCTGGACTTTGTTTACACCACACAGAGAGGAGCTTACAAGGCCCTCCCCCTCCCCCACCTCGGTGCCTCAGACCACATCACTGTCATGCTAATGCCTGCATACAGACCGCTCGTTAAAGTCACCAAACCAGTTCACAAACTGATACAAGTGTGGCCGGAAGGGTCGTCAGAGGCTCTTCAAGACTGTTTTAACACCACTGACTGGAATATGTTTAAGCAGGCTGCCACATACAATAACACCACAGACCTCCAGGAGTACTCAGAGACTGTCACTGCCTACATCACCAAGTGCATTGATGATGTAACAGTCACAAAGACCATCACTGTCCGGGCCAACCAGAAGCCGTGGCTAACAGGGGAGGTCTACGGACTCCTGAAGATGCGGAACGCTGCCTTCAGAGCTGGAGATAAGGTGGGCTTGAAAACAGCTAGGGCCAACCTTTCCCGCGGCATCAGAGAGGCAAAAAGACAGTACTCCAGGAGGATAGCCCATCGTTTCAGCGACAGCAGAGACACTCGGAGCCTGTGGCAGGGGATACAGACCATTACGGACTACAAGCCCCCACCACGCACCTGTGACAGCACCATCTCCCTGCTGAACGAGCTGAACGTCTTCTTCACTCGCTTTGAGGCACAAAACAGCACCACTGCACAGAAGACCCCACCTCCTCCCGGCGACCAGGTGATGACGCTGTCCCCGGACAGCATGAGGAGATCCCTCAGCAGGATCAATGCACGCAAACTCCGGGTCCTGACAACATTCCTGGGCGTGTACTGAAAGACTGTGCAGTGGAACTCACTGATGTCTTCACAGACATCTTCAACATCTCGCTAAGCCAGGCTGTTGTCCCCACATGCATCAAAGCCACCACCATCATTCCAGTCCCAAAGAAGTCATCTCCATCCTGCTTCAATGACTACCGTCCAGTTGCACTTACCCCCATCCTCATGAAGT
>NW_015547736.1:121039-127476 GCF_001515605.1 Sinocyclocheilus anshuiensis
TAAGTGTCTTTGCAAGTACGTCAACTTATTCTACCATACTAGATTCTACCATTCTTGAGCATACTAATACTCTAATGAGAGTTAGTTGGCATGTAATCGCAAAGTTGCTTATAGTCGATTGATTAAGGGGACCATCAAAATAAAATGTAACCATATAAAACATTGCATTTTTTTCAGTTGGAGTATAAAGCTCACATCAATTAATTAACATTAGCTCCACAGGAAACACTCAAATAACACTCAACATCTAACCACTCACAAGCTGTAGTAAGATACTGTGCAGATCTTAAATAAACGATGTCAAGATATGATACAGTCCATTATTCTGCAAATGAAGTAGATTTAATATGGTGTTCATTGTGTGTTATAAATAATCATACTCTTAAACTTATAACCACAAATACGTAAGTATTATGATGTATTATAACTGTTGTTATGATTATTCATGAGTTGATATAACATATTATACGTTTTTTTATAATGCATTATGCATTCATTATAATGCCTTAAGAATACCCTTATAATGTATTATAAATACAGGCTTCATAGAAAGTGTTACCCAATTGTTCTGTAATTCAGGTATGTTTATTCAGGGAAATTTATTTCACTTCCCAAAGAAGTACCTATAAATAAAAGCAGGGACGAAATTATCCTCAAATGGCTCACATTAAGCTTTTTAAAGAGCATGTTGCACTGTCTCGCATTATTCTTTTATTCATTTTTGTTAATGTGTTTTATTATTATTATTATTTCACTGAGCATCCAATATTTTCTTCCCACTTAGTGACATCAAAAGCGTTCTCCAGGATCCAAATCTGAACTTGCTACAACGCTGCCTCCTTGTGTCTCGGTAAGTGTCAGTACAGCAGGGTTGTGCACAATTTTAATTGAGAATGCATTTCGATTAATTTTCAGTGTTCGAACCTTCTTGTATTTGTTTGTAATTATTCCTATTTAGGGGTCACAATACCTTTGATCCTGGAACCCTATTGTATTTAAGATTTTATGATTCTTTTTCTTTTAATTTTTCTGATCCCTAAAAGTGTCAGTACCACAGAAACCATAAATCATAGACACACATAACTTAGTAGAATCATTAAAACTCCACCAAGTTAGGAGTCTCCCACCCACATTATTCAGGCTCGTGCACACACACATCCACACACTAGGTGGCACTAAAAAAAAAAAGTTCATATTTTGGTTCATATTTCTGGAACTGTAATGGAAAGTCACACACTGACTTAAATGTTCAAAGCTCTCACAATCCAGATGGGTTGTACTTTACCTCTTTTCTGAGGTGGATGTTTTCAGTCCTGGTTCTGCACACTTAATCTGTGAGACAGCTTTGGCACCGTGTAGACTGCTGGAGCTGGAGCTGGTGCTCGGCCAAGTGTGGCAATCGTTCAGAACCTGCTTGCATTTCCACTGGCAGAGAGCAGAACCGTCTACGTCACAAACATATAACCAGAATCGCTTGTTATCTCTTGCAGAAGGAGAGCGTTGGTCTCTTCTGCCGACCACTGCTGAACTGACACATTTAATTGTTGTTGTTAATTTTAATTTACCTGAACTCTGGCGGCTTTTAAAAATGGTGCCTTTCAAACTGTGGTCTGTAGTAGAAGCTCCACTTACTCACGTCATAGGTTCACTTGTTCGAGACCAGCAAGGTTTCAGGGCCAGTTTGGAGCCAGGATGTGGGGACCAGCCCAAGATTTTTTTGAGGGGGAAAACACAGCTCAGTTCCCAATTGGGCTCTGGCTCCAACACCAGCCCGGGTGAAAAAGCGGTATTAGAAAGTGACACTGAGTCAGACTGATAATATAAACAGAAGTCTGCACACAACTCTAGTGGTAGTTTGCGAAGTAGTCAGGTGTCATGAGCAGCAAATTATAACTTCACTTCTCTCTCTTTGCCAAGGGTTTCTAGCATACCAACAAGAGATCAAACATGAAGACAATAAACTCACAATCGTGATAGCATATGGTTTATCTGTGTTCTTAAAGCCATCTTGGGTATTTTTATAAGAATAAAGACTATTGAAAAAGCAAGGCTAATCAACATATCATTTAACAGAGTATAGAATACTATAAAATAATATATCTGAAGGCCGTCTTTCTGTCAGCCTTCAGTCCAGACCTGAATAAAATTAAAACTGCTTCAAGAAGTTTTCTGTCTCAGGCAAAGAAGCTAAATCTAATGATATTTAATGGATACATTTTCTTGTTTGAACAATTGAACACCTAAGAACACTTTATTTTAAAGAACACTATTATTTACCCTAGACTCTGCAAATCAGAGCTAAACTTCAACATGTAATGCATAGATTCAAATTTTCAATACTTACTTGTTATTTATTGTTTTTATTTTATTAATTTTTATAAAGATATCTGATAACAGTTTTGTGGACCTTAATGGTGTTCATTGTTTTGCGTGTTTAGACTTTGTTTATTCGTCTATCCTCCCTTCCTTCCTTCTTTACTTCCTTCCTTTATTCCTTCCTTCCATACTTCCTTTAATATTTTCATGAGTCACATAGACTAGAGTGGACAGATGCAAGATCATGCAAGATCAAACATTCCATGCAAGATCAAGCATTGCATTTTACATGGCAAGACATAGATAGCCTGTCTAGAATGCTGTGAATACAGATGAGGAGTGATACAAACAGTGCAGCATCCCAGTGCTGTTACACGAAACAGCTTCACTTAAATGTCATACTGCTTGTTATCTCAAATTAATGGAATGTAACAATGTTTTTGGCTACCAATAAGTGGAGTGTATAATATTTAAAGTATTTACATTTTTTCCACAGTCAACATAATTCTCAAAAAAATAATTCAACAAAAAAGCCTCATTCATTTTTTTTTTTATTAGGCTGTTTGGTGATGAATCAGACCTTCAGTTTTGGACGGTGGCTGCTCATTACATCCAGTCTTTTGCCCAGAGCTGCCAGCCCAGCGGATCCGTCCCAGAAGGCCAAACACCAGCTGAGGGCCCTCAGAGCAGCCACCTGGACATTTGCCACGACATCCTATGTGAAAGCTCTTTCTTCCAGGTATGAGCTGCTGACAGTTCATGTACTGAAAGTGTCATGAAACCCTAAAACACATTTTTTGAGATGTTAACATATATGAACAGGTTGCACATCAGTGAAAACAACTTTAGCAGTCATTATGTCTATTATTAAGGTAAAAGTGGTTATTTTTTTATTTTTTGAAGCAATTTCGTTCTTCCGGTTGAGTCTACGTCACGGAAAGTGACGTATATGCGTTAATCTGGAGTGGTGATTGGCTGCCATGGCTGGAGAGTACGTCTACATCATCAGTTTTCAGAGCTTTTTTCAGCATTATTCATGAGAGTGAACTCTTAAGATCCAACCACTGTGCTGTATTATGCATGAGGTCGTCTTACAGCGGACAATTCAAATCTCATGCAACAGCTTCCACGCTCAGTCAACCTCTGTAAACATGACCGTAACAATATTTAATATGTAACAAGACGTGGAGCGCGCATGAGAGAGCAGTTTCTGTGCTGAACGCCACGACGAGTTTAACAACACTCGCTGCGTGGATCATAGTTCATATCCGGACCGGAGCAAGCGTTTCAAGTTTATGTGAACATATTTCATATTCTCCCGTGCTCCAAACATGAACCAGCACGAGCAACATATCATGTCTTCAAATAAAAGATGCAATAAGGGCATTTGCTGATACAGCGGCAGCTGCGGCTCGTCTGATCACGAACGCGATGACACGACGAATTATTGTGATACACCTCAAATGATACAGACCGAAAATTCAAAGAGGAGTAAACAGAAAATAACTGCCTTTATTCTTTCTGTTTTAAAGATATGTTAATATTCATGTGTCTGTATAATGAGTGTGTTGTAGGTCTGTGTTTTATTGGTTGTTTTCTCCCCTCTCCCCACTCTCTACACTACCATTTTTCCACAGTTTTACACACCCATTTCTGGAGTCTTTTTCAGATCCAAGGTGTGAAAGACCAGTGCTGAAACAGGGGGGTTTCATGACACTTGAACAACACATTGTTATGGATATTATGGAAGAGAATATTATAGCCGCAGCACCAACTAGAGAAGAATGCTCTGAGTCTTTGTCCCCCTGCTTGGTGTTCACCCCAAGTGACCTTTCCACTGTGAAATAAATTGTGTGTTTTTAAATAATGCTATTTCAAACATATTTCATGTCAATTTTATCTATAATCACTCTCTGGGGCCAGAGTTGCCTATTACGTTAGTGTCCACAAGGGGGAAGCCACAGTCCAGCACGCAGGCAGGTACACGCAGGTGAACTGCTCATATTTGATGTAACAGGTGGAATGATATTTATGTTTTGGTTGCAGTGCGAGTGCATGCCAGGTGGTGACAGGCACGGGGGTGTTGCGGGTCCAATAGCCAAGATAATTTTGACTCTGTCCAGAACACGCTGAGCAATGTAGCCAATCAAGTCAAGTCAAGTCGCCTTTATTTATATAGTGCTTTTAACAATACAGATTGTGTCAAAGCAACTGTATGGCATTAAAAATAGTGTGTCATTAATTCAAAATGACAATAGTAAACACTCAATTTTCAGTTAAAGGCAGTTCATAATTGAATTCAGTGATGTCATCCTCCAGCTCAGTTCAGTTTAAATAGTATCTGTGCAATCAAGTCGACAATATCGCTGGAAATTAAGTGTCCCCAACTAAGCAAGCCAGAGGCGACAGCGGCAAGGAACCAAAACTCATCGGTGACAGAATGGAGAAAAAAACCTTGGGAGAAACCAGGCTCAGTTGGGGGGCCAGTTCTCCTCTGGCCAGACGAAACCAGCAGTTCAATTCCAGACTGCAGCACAGTCACATTGAGCAGAGGACTCGTCTGGTTCCTGTGGTCTTGTCCCAGTGGCCGTCTAGGAGACAAGGTCTTTACTGGGGATCTGTCTCTGGGGCTCATCTAGTTGTCCTGATCTCTGCTGACATTCAGGGCTGTAGAGGTCATCTCTAGGTGCTGATACATCATCTGGACTGGATATGGACTGGATCCAGGTGACTGCAGTGACCATCTGATCTGGATACAGACTGGATCTGGTGGCTACGGTGACCTCGGAGGTTAAAGAGATGGGTTTTTAATCTAGATTTAAACTGACAGAAGGGCCTTTCGCACCGCTTTAGTTCCAGAACTAAATGGACAGTATTAAAGTACTGGGATGATTTTGCGCAAACTATTTCCCAGTACTATTTAAAGGGTTGCATTCGCACCGACAGTGTGTACTAAGAAGTGATACTAAAAGAGACGAAAAGTAATCAGATCTAGCGGTTTTTAATGCTTTCTGTAGGATAGGGTACTTTCCCGCCAAGCAATACCAAATACCTCTAGTTTTGTTTTCCTCCAGCTGCGCTCCATTTTCCGTGCTGCTCTCTTTAGGGTGCGAGTGTGCTCATTATACCTCGTGTCAGACTGTTTTCCTTAATCTTCCTTAAGCGTAAAGGAGCAACCATTAAAATCACCAACAATTAAAACTTTATCTGCAGCCAGTACCTAACTCGGATATAAAATCAGCAAAGTCTGTATGGAGCCCTGGTGGCCTGTATACAGTAGCCAGTACAAACATCACAGAGGATTTATCATTAACACTTGTTTTTCTGGATAATGTTATATGAAGCACCTTTCCTTCAAACGAGTTACTGTATATTTGAAGCCCGCCCTCTGAGAAATACTGAAAATATTGTTATAAATTGTAGCAACACCTCCCCCTTTACCTTTTGGACGTGGCTCATGTTTATAACAGTAATCTTGAGGGGAAGACTCGTTTAAAATAATGTAATCATCAGGTTTTATCCAGGTTTCTGTCAAACAGAGCACATCTAGGTTATGATCAATGGTCATATCATTTACAAAAAGTGCTTTCGTAGAAAGGGACCTGATATTCAATAAGCCAAGCTTTATCATTTGTTTATCCATATTACATCTGTTTTTTATTTGTTGAACATCAATTAAATTGTTACTCTTTAATTGGTTTGGACGTTTTTTGTATTTTCTAGTTCAGGGAACAAACACAGTCTCTATATTGGGATATCTAGGTGAAAGGGTCTCTATGTGCTGAGAATTAACCGATTTCTGTGACGTGAGGCGGCTAGCAGAAGGTCGGTTTAGCCAGACTGTCTGCTTCCTGACCTGGGCCCCAGTTAGTCAAGTACAAACTCTAAGACCGTGTGCCATATTTCTAGAGAGAAGTGCGGCACCACCCCAGGAGGGATGAAGGTCATCTCTTTTCAACAGGTCAAATCTGCCCCAAAAACTCGTCCAATGGTCTATGAAACCTATGTTATTCTGCGGGCACCACTTAGACATCCAGCCATTGAGTGATGACAGTCTGCTATGTATCTCATCACCATGGTAAGCAGGGAGGGGACCAGAGCATATTACAGTGTCTGACATC
>NW_015547736.1:127486-131824 GCF_001515605.1 Sinocyclocheilus anshuiensis
GTCAGGCGCTCTGGCTCCCGGTAAACATTGGACTATGGTGGCTGGTGTCTCTATTTTCACGTTCTGTACAATAGAATCGCCAATAACTAGAGCACTTTAATCAGGTTTCTCAGTGGGTGCATCACTGAGTGGGGAGAAGCTGTTTAATGTTTTGATCGGAACGGAAGAGCCGCCTCACAGTCACCCAGTTGCCCTGCTGCGGAGGCTCTGTAACCGGAACCGAACAATGTACAGGACTCCCTGAGCTAGTCGCATTCAAAGCCGTATCTAGAGCCCTCACATTCTTACTATTCTTACTATAAGTTTGGATGCGTGTCTCTAATTCTGAAACCTTCGCTGTCAGCCTGACTATTTCCCTGCTTTCCCTGCATGTGAATCCCTCGTCACCGACAGAGAGAGCTAAACTATACATGTGGCAAGCGGTGCAAACAACAATAGCAGGAGAAGAAGCTATTACTCACCGTGATTGAAGAATGATTCTGACTTACCAATGTTGTTTGAACTCGTAAAAAACGGTGTGAGAGAGAATAGAAACGGGGCAAGAGAAAAAAGAAAACAGTAATAGACGCGAATGGAAACGTGAATGACAAGCTAACCGGCTAACGAATGCTAACGTGGTGTAAGGGTCGTGATTGTAATATCAGTATAGAAGCACTACTGAAAATGCAGTCATCATTTTAGTGATTAGTCGAACATCATTAGTGCTGACGTGGATAACAATCTTACTGTGAATTTGTTTAGCATTAGCCAGCACTTTTAAATTTGCCAAGATGTCAGGCGCTCTGGCACCCGGTAAACATTGGACTATAGTGGCTGGTGTCTCTATTTTCACATTCCGTACAATAGAATCGCCAATAACTAGAGCTCTTTGATCAGGTTTCTCAGTGGGTGCGTCACTGAGTGGGGAGAACCTGTTTAATGTTTTGATTGGAACGGTAGAGCGGTGTTTTGACCCGTGACTATGCCGCCTCACAGTCACCCAGTCGCCCTGCTGTGGAGTCTCTGTAACCGGAACCGAACAATGTACAGGACTCCCTGAGCTAGTCGCATTCAAAGCCGTATCTAGAGCCCTCACATTCTTACTATCCTCAATTAAAGTTTGGATGCGTGTCTCTAATTCTGAAACCTTCGCTGTCAGCCTGACTATTTCCCTGCATTTATCACATGTGAATCCCTCGTCACCGACAGAGAGAGCTAAACTATACATGTGGCAAGCGGTGCAAACAACAATAGCAGAAGAAACCACTACTCACCGTGATTGATGAATGATTCTGACTTACCACTGTTGTTTGATGAACTCGTGAAAAAACAGAGCGAGAGAGAAAAGAAAATGGCAATAGACGCAAATGGAAACGCGAATGACAAGCTAACCGGCTAATGAATGCTAACGCGCTGCACACGTGCTGCACTCGCAGTTTTAGAATAAAAGCGAACGATCAAATTAATCAGATTAGTTTGATATATAATATCAGAAATAAGGTGGGAGTTAAGTTATATTTTATCACTTTAAACAACAGAGAGTGATAGTAAGATAGCGATTCAACAGAAAAGTGGAGCTACAATCACAAACCACTCTGCAGCACAACAGACAATCAAGCTGCCACTGATTGGCAGCTGTAGTGATTATATTAAAGGGAGCACTCTTTGCTTGCTTTTTGTATGTAATCTATTCACAATTTGAATAAAAGTTTTAATAAATGAATTTTAAGTACCCCATGTAGGAGATTTAATGCAGGTGCATGATTGGAAGTACAGCCAGAAGTGACCGAAAGTAAAGCAGTCTCAGTTGAATGGCTGCTTTTGAAATCTGATTGGTTAACGTTCAGTTGGTTATTCTGTGAAAGAAATAATGTAACTGTGTCTATAAAGGTGTGAACCAAATGGTCCATGCCATTAGTATAACAAAGGAATAGCATTCCTCAGGAACGTCTTGTAGATTGCAGGATCTCCAGCGGGTGGTCCTAACAGTATCTGTTGT
Source organism: Sinocyclocheilus anshuiensis (assembly GCF_001515605.1). Lineage (NCBI taxonomy): Eukaryota > Metazoa > Chordata > Actinopteri > Cypriniformes > Cyprinidae > Sinocyclocheilus > Sinocyclocheilus anshuiensis. Next base: position 129,465 of record NW_015547736.1, read on the forward strand.
TTGTAGCCCTTTTGTCTTCGGGTATAAAATTCTATCCCACAGACAGAACTTTGGGAGAAGCTAACATTCTTACAAGGGTTAAGATTGTTTGAAGGATGGCTGCTCAGCAAAATACAGTAAAGGTGGTGATACATTGGGCAACTTTTTAGGTTAGAAGGGGTAGTATGCACTGGCCTGTCTAGACAGATATTTATATGGATCATAAAGTGTCAATTGCTGTATTCACATCCAGAGATGAGAAATGGGTGGGTGAGGGAAGAGAGGATGACACTACAGAGGAAAGATGGGAGGGTGAAAAGGAGCGTAAGTTTCGCCTAAAAATAACTTGTAGAGGAATTGGTGGCTCACAGGTAGTAAGATGTAGGTTAAATGTAATAAAGAAATGATCAGAGATGTTTAAAGGTTTTACCAAAATGTTATCTGATACAATTGCCTGTGTAAATTAAGTTGAGGTCATTGCCTGATTTGTTAGTGCTTGTAGCGGTAAGCCAATTGAGCAAGGAAGCAAGGAGTGAGTGGAAGTCTGCAGTGGAAGTCTTCTCCAGATGGATGTTGAAATAACATTGAGGAAAAATACACTTACCTGAGTTTATACATGTATATATATGATTGTATTCTTCAAAACAATCTTTTAATGTATTATTGGTAACACTTTAGAATACTGTTCCGTCATACTGTTCCATCAATAACTTCACAGGAACAAATGACTAATGCACTATTAACATTCTAGTAACTACTATTAACTAAAAAGAAACTCTGATTAACAATTTAGTAAGTAATAGTGCTCAGTTGAAACTGGTAGTTCACTATTGGCTAATCAATTACTACTATTTTTTTTTTCATATATCCTGGAGAACTACTAAGAACTACTGTATACAGGTTCATTAATTAATGTGAATTATGCATAATTTATAATTAATTCTAAAGTGGAGATCATGGTAACCTACTAGTAATGACTCAAGTACTAACAATACAACAAATAATTCTAAAGGAACTACTGATTACTTGGATCATAGGGATATAACAATATCAAAATCTCACGATGCGATAATATTGCGGTATGAAGTCCACCGTACGATATTTATTGCGATATTTTAAAAAAAAAAAGACAAATGAAGAATTGGAAAAATAAAATTAATATATTTTTTTACATTTTAAAGATAATTATTCTGTCTAATGCACTTTGAGAGTTCAAAATTAAAAGCTCCAACCCATGTACTTAAAGGTGCAGTAGGAGATCTTGGAAAATGCTAACTTTAACCTGATAGCACTGAACACGAACGTCCCACCCTCCCTGTAAATCGCCGTTCAAAGCCACGCCCCCTGAACACATATACGCATGCAGATCAGACGATCAGAGACAACATTACTACAATACATCATGTGTCATTAACCGGTGAGAAAACTTTATAGCACAGTTAGTAAAAGTACTACAAAACCAGGAAGGAAGATCAGGTTGTTGATGTTTGCCTGCCATTCTCGCTCCGTCTGCGCACGTGACCATGCTGATGACGTATCATTTCTGCGCGAACCAGGTGCGCAGAGGTATGCAAATACACATGTTGACAGGCAGGTAGGAAAGTCAATCAAAATGCTCGGAACGAGTATTTTGATTGGACGAACATTTCTTGGTCCTACGCCTTCCATAGAATATATAAATACAGATAAATGCATTTAGACCACTTAACTTAATAAGATTATGAGATGCATTATTTGAATGCATGGCCAAAGATATGTGTCTTTAATCTAGATTTAAACAGAGAGAGTGTGTCTGAACCCCGAAAGTTATCAGGAAGGCTATTCCAGAGTTTGGGAGCCAAATGCAAAAAAGCTCTACCTCCTTTAGTGGACTTTGCTATCCTAGGTACTACCAAAACCATCTGGTTCATTTGACTAACAATAAGAGAACAGGGACTGACAGGAACCTCTTGCTACAAACTTTGCTTAAGAGAATCATTTGTCTGATGTCATCATATTTACCTTAAATGCTAAATAAAATGTACTTAACCTTAGTTTTTCATGTGATGCTATGTCAGAACATAGGATCAGCATATTTTAAACAGATTCTTACCTTTTTAATCCCACACAGGTAACATGTTTCGTAGCTTGGCAATGTTTCTAGGATGGAAGAATGCTGTTTTTGTAACATGGGAAATATGATTTTCAAAAGACAAGTTGCTATCTAATATAACACCCAGATTTTTGACTGTAGAGGAAGTAACAGTACAACCATCTAGATGTTAATTGTAATATAAGAGATTCTGTGTACGGTTTTTTGGTCCAATAAGTAATCTCTCTGTCTTATCCGAATTTAATAGGAGAAAATTATTGGTAATCCAATCTTTTACATTTTTAACACA
>NW_015547736.1:133765-133984 GCF_001515605.1 Sinocyclocheilus anshuiensis
GACAAGTTGTTATCTAATATAACACCCAGATTTTTGACTGTAGAGGAAGTAACAGTACATCCGTCTAGTCGCAAATTGTAATCCAAGAGATTCTGTGTACTGTTTTTTTCCGAACTGTCTTATCCGAATTGAATAAGAGTAAATTATTGGTCATCCAATCGTTTACATTTTTAACACACTCTGTTAGCTTAGATAATTTAGAAGTTTCATCTGGTCTTG
>NW_015547736.1:134081-139577 GCF_001515605.1 Sinocyclocheilus anshuiensis
CAGTAACATTGAGAATATCACTATTATTATTATATATATATTGTTGCAACACCGCCACCACGACCAGTCTGACGGGGTTCATGCTTATAACAGTAGCTTGGTGGAGTAGACTCATTTAGACCAATATAATCATTTGGTTTTAGCCAGGTTTCAGTCAAGCAGAGTACATCAAAACTATTATCTGTGATCATTTCATTTACAATAACTGCTTTGGGTGCGAGTGATCTAATGTTTAGGAGCCCAAACTTTAAAAATTGTTTTTGTTCATTTATTTTACATTTTTCTGGTTTAATCACGATCAGATTTTTTCTAGATCCTACATTAAATTTATATTTTGACCTCACTATTCAGGGAACAGACACAGTCTTTATAGATTGGACAGTGCAAGTACTTTTTTCATTTAAGCTGGTAGAACAAAAGTCATCATGGCAGTTATTTGAGATTTGACTTACTAGTCATATGGAGCGTAGCGTCCTGGTGATGTTGTCCGACAGGAGTTCCACTCCGACTCTGCAAGGGTGCAGGCCATCAGCGCGAAAAAGCCTAGGACTCTCCCAGAAAAGATTCCAATTATTAACAAATAGCAGTTTCTGTTCTTTACACCATGAATAACCATTCATTTAGTGCAAACCGTCTACTGAAGCTTTCATGTCCTTGTCTATACACGGGCGATGTGCTGCGTACTTTCTCGGTCAGGCTCCTGAAGTCCCTCTTCAGAATCTGCTTGGTGTCGTTAACCCCCGCGTGAAGCACGACCGCTCCGGGATTCTCGTCACCCTTCAGGATCGCGGGTATCTGTGCAGAAACATCGAGAACACAAGCACCAGGGAAACAGTGGGTGTGCACTTTACCTTCAGCTAACATAGCAAGGATGTGTTGGACGATGGAGTCTCCGACGATCACAGCGTCACGTTCCGTCTCGCGGAGGGGAGCGAAGCGGTTCCGGGTGCACCCAGGGTCCGTGGTGTCCCGGCGCCGGCAAACAAAAGCCAAACAAATTAAAATATTATAATAATGACAGTAATAGTCATATATTGTAGAACAATTTATTTCATAGGTATATTATCTTTGCTTTACATTACAGTAGGGAAATTACAATACTTCTAAGGTCCTAATTTCCACACTTGAAAGAGATTTGAATTTGAATTTGGACTGCATTTAAACCACTAGCTGTCAGCAATTGACCGTTCGCTGAGAGCTTGATTGACAGGCGATCTGACCAATCAGAACTAGTGATGGGAAGTTCGGATCATTTTACCGACTCGGACCTTTGAGTCTCGTTCAGCAAAATGACTCGACTTTTTTCGAGTCATTTCGTTCATTTTAGCAAAATACAATTAAAATGTTACGTGTTACTTCCCTAACACGTATACTAACGCAAACGTTGATCACACTACAAACAATACAAAACTGCAATAAGAAACAGAAAAGATTAATTCATTGTTTACCTGGGTCTTCAGTCTATGATTAGCTCACCTCACCTCTTATCTGACAAGTCTTCGGGTTTTCCGAGTCGTTCGTTCATCACGTGACAGCCCCATAAACTTAACCAATGCAGTCTGAGCCGATGCGTGGGGGGGCACCCACTGGCAGACGAGCCACGAGCACTTCTTTATATGTTCTACATTTCATGTATTTACTGTATGTAACACGTATTCTACATTTAAAAATTAATTTAGAATGAACAATAACTGCTGTACAAAGAGTAAAAAAAGAAAGAAAAAAAACCAGGGTTGAGAACCACTGCTCTAAAGTGATGAAACTATGGCGCCATGTGCTTTTTTTAAACCATTTTCATAGGTTTCACGTTATATTGTTGGCTCAGAAAATATGTTAATGTGCATGCCCAGTAGCCGCAGCTGTATCCCGTTTTAACCACAAATCAGACAGGAGAGTAGATTAACTTCGGTGGACTTAAACTTGGTGTGTTAAAATAAAATACTTTCTGATGTTTATTCATGTTCATTTCGTGTTTTAAGTAAATATGAAAAGATGATCGGTTCACGTGTTTGAACTGAGGCAATCTCTCACGACACATAAAGAGTTACAAAACAGTATTTATTTTTTGAATTTCTTTTAAAAATGACCAAATTTGAAAGCTGAGAGTCTTTGCGAACGGTCAATTCATACTGCACTTTTTAAGCTTTTATTTTGACGGACACGTTAGTAGAGCTTTTATTTTGAAGGAAAACTCCAGCTTCAGTGAAAACATGCTTAAAAAATGTGTCTCACAACAAATCTAGTGAAATGCTGTAATCATCTGCCACGAAAACAAAGCATAACTGGTGGCTGTTGCGTTTCCAAGCGTGCGCTAAACTCACAGCACATGCAATAAACGAGTTCACTGCATTCATTCACTGTGAACAGAGCTGTTCTGAGGCAAGGAAAAATGGATCATGAGCTGATCACCTCAACAGTGTGCGCTTTGCTTTGAATCGCACAGCGAAAACAGACTTGATGAAGGGATTAATCCATATATTGTGACTCTTTTTGTATCTAATAGAAAATTTGATTTTTAAGTTGTTTTTTTTTCTTTTTGAAGTTGTTCGTAAAGTTGTTGTTCAGGTATAGGTGATGTTAAATATATAATGCTCTTCTCCATCCAAGTTTTATTAGCGAGTGGGAGTTTATTGATAGTAAAATCTAGATTATTCCATATTGGTGAGTAAATATGTGATGAAAGAGAATGACCAGTTATTGTATTAGTTTCCAACCAGACTGTTAGTGTTGTCTGGATTTCTTTGTTAAGATTTAGATATGTTTTTTAATGGTATTGTTGAAGCGAGATAAGTCAAATATTGTAATTTCCTTGATTGTTCAAGTTGAATCCATGGGTTTTGAAAGTGGTTATTATTGATAATTTTGGTTAAATGATGTAACTGAGCTGCTAGATCAGTGATCCACTTTCCTGCAGATTTTAGCTCTACCCTAATCAAACACACCGGAGTTTGCAAATCAATGTCTTCAGGATCATTAGAAAATCACAGGTAGGTTTGTTTGATTATAGGGTTGGAGCTAAACTCTGCAGGAAAGTGGATCTCGCGAGCCAGATTTGAGGATCACTGTGCTAGATGATAATATTGAAAATTTTTGTAATGTTCTTAGTGCAATTCTTGGTTTTTGATTTTTCCAGTATTGTTTATTATGCTGTCAGGTATGTTAAAGGGGTCATATGATGTTGCTAAGAAGAACATTATGTTGTGTATTTGGTGTAATGCAATGTGTTTATGCGGTTTAAGGTTCAAAAAACACATTATTTTCCGCTGATTGGCCAGCTATCCAGTGCGTTGTGATTGGCTGAATACCTCAAGCGTGTGACGGAAATGTTACGCCCCTTACCATACTGTGATGCCGTGTCCCAGCACAACAAGACAAAACAAAACCAATAAAACCCATTACAAACAAGGCATTTGTTGCATCCAGTGGGGACATAATTACTGATTATAATGACTTATACTGTCTTTTTACACTTTGCGTTGCGTATCGTGCCACGTAAACATAATCGCGCCGCGTAAACATAAAACCATGTCTGCATTTGTGATCGGAGTAACGACAAACAACAAGCGCTACTCTACACTGCTCATAACTCGTGTTTGAATCGTCAGTGGCAAATTCTTTAAATATAAAAAACGTACTTACAGGCTGTGAGTCAGAAGCGCCAGACTGTCCTTGCAAAGTTGGAACTGCCCCACTTTATAGAAACAGCCTTTGTGCACAGACGCATTGTAGTCTACTCTACCAGGATCAGGAAACAGTCCTCCATAAAATGCACATCTGAATATTTGGGTTGAACTGTTCTGGAACAGTGTTGTAAATACAACTTAACCACTTCTAGTTGTGTCCTCTTTTGGAAGGCCAAAGAAAGTAGTTTGCGTTCACAACGAAACACACAGCGCCACACTCGGCGGGCTAGAGTGAGCGGAGGCCGGCGGGCTAGAGTGAGGAACGGCCGACGGGCTTGCGGCAACCACATGTGACGACCCCGGGCTGGACTCCGCTTCGTCCACGGTGAAAGCCAGTCCGGCGATCCACAGTGTGAAGTTGATGTATTTCCTCAGTGACCAGCACGGATCAGCTCTAGGCATGATGAAGCGGATATCGTCCTCTTTTGGAAGGCCAAACAAAATAGTTTCACTTTCACAACGAAACACACAGTGTCGACACGGCAGAGGCGGCAACAACAATACTACAGCGAGAATAAAAGTTACGCCTTCTTTCTTTGCGTGAACATTTGGGCGGTGTTATGCAAATTTTCCCACACAGTGACGTAGATGTGGGGGCGTGTTTAAACGAGGCATTTTAGGAGGGCGTGGACAAGTCTTAACTTTTATAAAGAATATCTCTTTGGGTTTGAGACTTTAGTCTTTGCAACTTTAGGGATCTTATCTATGCACGAACAGCTTGTAACACTCCAAAGAGAAAGGAAAATTTGAAATAGCATTGTTGTTTTTAATGCTGAGGTGAAATTAAGAGTAAACAGGTCTGAAACATTTGGAGAGAATTGAATTGAAAGTAAATGTTGCCTATTTTAAATTGGTTGTTCTTAATTTTGGTTGATTCAAAATTTGTATTTAATGGATGGATTATTGATTTATTCCAGTTCATAGAGTAATCAGATATATTTGAATAGTCGTTAATGAATGTGATGAGTTCTGTAAGCGATTTCTCTGGGTTCTGTATATAAAGTAGGATGTCGTCTGCATGTATTGATATTTTATGAAAATATTGTCGGATCTGTTATCTATAATATTGTCATTTTGTCTAATGGCTGCTGCTAGGGGTTTTATAAATTGTGCAAATAGTAGTGGAGTTAGTGGACATCCCTGCATTGTTATAGCTGTAGTCACAATTCACATTTAAACAAATGGTTTTCTGTGACATGTTCCACAAATACTGTTCATCAAAACTTTTTTTTTTTGCACCCAGAACTTTCATCTACGGAACACAAAATGACTTGTAAATCACTTTTCTCTCTCTCATTTAGATGTTTCAGCTGGAGCGTGTTCGTCTACAAGAAGTGAAACGATCCAGCTATGAACACACCAAAAAGTGTGCTGACCAGCTTCTGCTGCTGGGACAGGTAAGCTACTACATGCATTTGATGAGTTTACATATGTCATTATAATACAGTAAAAACATTTGGCTTAAAAGTGGCTTTTTTATCGTTTTTTTTAGTGCTCCTTTTTACAATCTGTAATATAAGTCTCTGGTGTCCCCAGAATGTGTCTGTGAAGTTTCAGCTCAAAATATCCCACAGATAATTTATTATATCATTTTGAAAATGCCAATTTTGAGTGGAAGCAGAAACACGCTGTTTTTCGTGCCTGTCTCTTTAAATGCAAATGAGCTGCTGCTCCCCGACCCCTTTTCCAGAATAGAGCTGCGCCATTACAGCTCGGACCTGCTAAAAAACATCTGTTTTGGTTCTGATTATCATGTTTATCACGCTGAAATCATGCGTTTTAAACCATATGAGTTTAAACTTCTGATATAAGG
>NW_015547736.1:139860-140939 GCF_001515605.1 Sinocyclocheilus anshuiensis
TTATGTCTGTGAAGGTAAACAGCTGGGAAATAAATCGCATGTTTATTTTAGATCTGTGTGGCAGCAGCAATATACAGTAAATAAATCAATAAATCCACTGCTCTCTTGGACCTGATTATAGCACTTACCTGGAAAAGTCCGATTTCCATGATATGTCACCATTAAAATTTACTAATCATTTAGTACTTTTTAAGACAATATACTTATTAATAAATATCACAATAAACAGTTCCTCCACAAAGTAAGATATTAATACAGTTATTATATAATTACAATTTTATTTTTAATCTAATTAAATGAGTGATGTGCAGATTACTTCATCTAATTAATCACAAATTAATTGCAAAACAATTTTGGCTGAAAAATTACAGAAAGATAAGTCATTGTGTTAAATGAGCAAAACATTAAATAGACATTACAAAGAAGTTGCTTTAGAAAGAAATATATAATAACTATATATACATTTCTTTGTAAGTGGGCAAACGTACAAAATCAGCAGGGGATCAAATAAATATTTTCCTTACTGTATTAGGGGTATAACGGTACACGTATTCTACACATAGTCTTTCGGTTCAGTGCAGGTGTACCGAACAAAACATCAAATTTTTTCAGGAAAGTTAGACAATAAATGTCGTTTTGGCACTCTTTGATGAGGTGTGACAGCTCGCTGTGTAAACGCTTCGGTTCTAACAGCAGCGCGGAGCGCGAGTGAGTGTGATCATTCATCCCTTCCTCTTTCCCTTTAGTTTTAACGTGAAGTAAACATGAATGAACATCTCATGCCTCGTGTAATCACACAATCATTGTTTCACTCGCGGAAAGATGTGATTAAAGCGGCTTTCACGAAGTATTAGACTAGATACTCATTATATTTTACTTTACCTGTTAGTGATATCTTAATCATTTAACGTATATTTAAATAAATCTTTTTATGAAACAAGTTATGACAGCCACTGTGTAAATGATGTAGCGAATCAGCTCAAATGGGAAATATGAATAATGAATCATAACTAGTTATAATTAATTATAAATATTTAGATCCACTGTAAGTATTTACTTGACCTCTCAGGGTCAACTGT
>NW_015547736.1:141339-142627 GCF_001515605.1 Sinocyclocheilus anshuiensis
AGAGAGTCCTGATGCAATCTGAAGGCTCAAGTTGATCTTTGCTAAAGTTGGTTGATGAAAAAGAACCACTTTGAGTCAGATGAACTTGGTGAATGGAAAGTCAAGGCCCCGAGGCCTGGCGCAGACTTAGGGTGTCCTTAGAGCATTTTAGCTCACACCCCCATCTTCTCAGAATCTAACAGAACCGCAGACTGGAGGCGGGTCACTGATGTGAGGCCTTTAAGGTCTGACAAGATTCACGCCTCTCAAGATGGGCTTGTCCAATGAGAAAGGCTGAAATTCCAAGCGGGAGTTTGGAAATACTGGGGAGTTTTAAAATTACTAAAGATTCTTAGAACACTAATATATTGCCTATGTACCAACATATAATATACACTCTTGTTTAGATCATCAGAAGACGAATTCGTAATTCATAGATATGGTAGGATTACATATAGGTAAGATGACAGGAACGAGTGGTTCCATCATAAGCCTGCATCCTGCATAATACAATATAAAAGACAATATACAAGGACAGTAACAACATACACAATGACCTGAAGGATATGCGTGTTCATTCAAAGAACGCATTCCTTTGGGCAATAAAACCAGTGATATCAGCATTGGTTGCCATGGAACCAGAGGCCTGTTCTGCCTTTCGGAGGTGTTAGATGCTTTTCGGGGGAAGGGTCCATAGACCCTCGTAATCCTCGTAATTTTTAGGTGAGGGGGTTTTAGATATTATTTGTTAAATATAACAAATAGTTGTGTCTGATTGGTCTGATTGGTACAAAACGTAAATTGACACTCCCAGAATTCCCTGCATGACACTTCATATTTGATGTTTTTTGTTGAAATAACACGTTTCTTTTTAGTTTTTTCTTATCAGTTGTGTAAACTAGGGTTTAATCTTACATCTAATGTTGTTAAATTAATGTTTATTGCATTATTTCAGTATCATGTGTCACCATGATGGGGTTTAGTGTTTGTGCGAATGACACTGTGCACCTTCTATATATAAGTATTGCCCTCCTCAGCTCGTAGAAAAGCTGTTTGTGATGAGCGTTGGTTCATCATGTGACTTTCTCATCACCACCAGTTTTTGGTGGTTATCAGTGCATTACAATGGTTCAAAACAGATTTTAGTACTTAAATATGTTGGTTTATTAACATTACATCAGTTAATGAAATAAGGTATTTTATTGTGAATTTAGATTAAGTCTGTAAAACCTCAAATGTTGCTACCATATTTTTTACGGTGAAGTTCTGGCAACCACAGCTGCTGGTATTTTACCGTAAATGTCACAGA
>NW_015547736.1:142924-152110 GCF_001515605.1 Sinocyclocheilus anshuiensis
GTCCCAAGCGGGAGGTTGGAAATACTGGGGATTTTTATGACCCTTTGTGTGAAAGCATGGTAATTTGCTTATGGAACTTGAATCAAAATTACTAAAGATTCTTAGAACACTAATATATTGCCTATGTACCAACATATAATATACACTCTCGTTTAGATCATCAGAAGACGAATTCGTAGATACTAAACATGGTAGGATTACATATAGGTAAGATGACAGGAACGAGTGGTTCCATCATAAGCCTGCATAAAACAGTATACAATATAAAAGACAATACACAAGGACAGTAACAACATACACAATGACCTGAAGGATATGTGTGTTCATTCAAAGAAAGGTTTTCCTATTAATTAATTAGAGAAGAGTCCATTTTACTGCAGCTGACTTCAGTTGTTGTTTGTGGGTCTTTCTGCCTTTAGTTTTGTCTTCAGCATGTGAAATGCATGCTCAATCAGGTTGAGATCAGGAGATTGACTTGACCATTACAGAATATTCCACTTTTTTACCTTCAAAAACTACTGGGTTGCTTTTGCTGTATAATTTGGGTCATTGTCCATTTGTACTATGAAGCGCCATCCAATCATCTTTGCTGCATTTGGCTGAATCTGGGCAGACGGTACATCCCTATACACTTCAGAATTCATGCGGCTGCTTCTGTTCTTTGTCACATCATTAAAAAACACCAGTAACCCAGTGCCAATGGAAGCCATACATGTTCATGCCATTACACTGCCTCCACCATGTTTCACAGATGATTTTGTGTGCTTTAGATCATGAGCTGTTCCAAGCCTTTTCCATACTTTTTACTTCCCGTCATTCTGGTGCAGGTTGATCTTAATTTCAGCCGTCCAAAGAATGCTTTTCCAGAAGTGCTCTGGCCTTTTTAGATGTTTTTTTGGCAAAGTCTAATCTGGCCTTGTTTGCATCTTGTGGTGAACCCTCTGTATTTGCTCTCGTGAAGTCTTCTCTTGATTGTAGACTTTGACAGTGACACACCTACCTCCTGGAGAGTGTTCTTCTCTTGGCGGGGTTTGTTGTGAAAGGGTTCTTCTTTACCATGGAGAGGATTCTCCGATCATACACCACTGTTGTCCTCCGTGGACGTCCAGGCCTTTTTATGTTGCTGAGCTCACCAGTGCATTATTTTTTTTCTCAGAATGTACCAAACTGTTGATTTGACCACTCCTAATGTTCCTGCTATCTCTCTGATGGATTTGATTTGGAATCCTTTCACTTGCATGGAGAGCTCCTTAGAGCTCCACATGATGTGAGTTCACAGCAACTGCATGAAGTGGGTTCACAGCAACAGCTTCCAAATGAAAATGCCACACTTAGAATCAACTCCAGACCTTTTACCTGCTTAATTGATGTAGAAATAATGAAAGAATAGCCCATGCCTGTCCATGAAACAGCTTTTGAGTCAATTGTCCAATTACTTATGGTCCCTTGAAAAAGGGGGGAGGTACATATTAAAGAGCTGTAATTCCTTAACCTTTCCTCCAATTTTGATGAGAATACCCTCAAATTAAAGCTCAGAGTGTGCACTTTAAGCCCATAATATTTTTTTATAATAATTATATAACTGTAACTTATATATGTTTTGGTCAGCAGTTAAAATACTTTTTAAAAAAATGTTCCTTTGTCCAAATATATATGGAACTGTATTTTTCTTAGTGTAGGCTCAAATCTTAAAACTCTAATGTAGAATTAAGCATTAATACAGAATTCAACTTATTACTGTTGTAAAATAATTTATATATTTAGTCAAGTTGTAGGCTATTACAATTGTAATATATTTCTGTCTTAGAGATAATAAATTCTAATATTAATACCTTATTATTATTTTTTTATTTTTTATTATTACTATTGTTGTTGTTATTGTGTGAATGTAATGTTGACACTATCACACCTTAAAAGGAAGGGAAGATTACTAGTAATCTCAAAACTGATGTTAAACCCTTTTTTTTTTGGTCATCAAAATTTCTGTTTTAGAATTTCAGCATGTATGAAACAGACCCTAAATCACAAATCAGAAGTACTATACACAAACAGATGTCACGAAAAAAATGTCCACCTTAAAATGTAGACCAGATAAATGAGATAGGAGATCCAGGCTTTAGCTTCTCTAACAACACCTCAGCAATTTCTGCCCAGTTCTAGTACTTTCTGGCCAGAATAGTTCTGTACTTTGCTCCATTAAGCTTGGCAAGTAGTACCTTCAATTAAAGTGATATCTCTAAAGTAGGATAGCCAAGTAAAAGTTGTAGAGGTGGTTGTATCCTTTAAAACAGTCTTTTTGGCAGCTGTACCAATCATCCAATAACAGGAAGAGTATGGGATCCTGTGGTATCTCTGGGTGTAGAAAATCAGGGAGAACAGTGCACACAAATGTCCAGAATTGTTGGACATTCCCAGAACATATGCATATATATGAGCTTACACCTAGACTTATTACAGTAATTACAATAATGGTCTGATCTAACGTTAATTTTATACAGTCTACTTGGAGTGATGTATGCCTTATTAATAAGCTTACAATTTATCATCTGATGTGCAAGGTTCTTAGATTAAATGAAACAACTAGCCCATACCACATCATAGGTGAACACAATAGTATTTATTAAATCCTCTGGAAGCTGTGCTTTGCAGTCTTATTACTTTTGGAAAGTGGAATATGACTCCAATGTTCTGTAATTTTAATTTAAATGTTCTATACAATTGAAATATTTCAATTGACCAATAATGATCAGAATAAACTATTATCTTTTTCTTTCCTCATCAGACGGACCGTGCAGTGCAGTTGCTTTTGGAGACCAGTGCAGATAACTCCAGCTACTACTGTGACTCTCTCAAAGCCTGTCTGGTGACCACCATCACCTCATCCGGCCCGTCTCAGAGCACCATTAAACTGGTGGCCACAAATATGATTGCAAATGGCAAGCTTGCAGGTAGAGCAAAAAGAGTCAGCCTTGTTTGTACCCTGTATGATTTCTTTCTTGTATAGAACACTAAATGAGAACTTTCTCTAAACTCTTTTTCCATATTCAATTAAATTCACATTTATTTGTATAGCGTTTTTTTCACAATACAAATCGTTGCAAACATGGCTGTAGCCAGGGTTTGAAAATTAGTGAGGTCTGGAGTGGGGTTAAGAATTGTGTTATAATAACCCCTACAAATACAATTCATTATACACTAACACTTTAAAATGGACAGAGATATAGATGTATGTGAAAGATGTTTTCTCTGTTTTGGAGGGATGAACACTGTTAAATTATACCATATTTATTGCATCAAAATTTGTTCTTTTGTTACTAGCCTATAGGATAGGGGTAGATCATTTTATCAGTTAATTAATCATGCAACAATACATATTACTGTTATAGTTTTCATTAATAATCAATGATATATAGATGATAAATTTGTCTAGTGTTCTTATGAATGTTTTAGCATGATTTGTGAAAATTTAATTACTATACTGAATGACATAGCATAGACTTCTTCATGGCTAGTGTTTGCATAGGCTATTTCATTTCATTCTGTAACCTACTTGTTCTACAGATCTCTAGACTAGTGTTAAATGCTACTGTAATATAATATCATGACAGATAATATCATGATATTTTTTGCATTTGCCTTACCGAATGTGGTATCCTGTCAGCAATAACATGTCCATGGGCTTTTTTGATTACTTTCAGTTTAAGTGCCAACGATGCAGTGTTGCCAGATATTGTTATAAAAACAAATAAAAACCGAACAATAAATAAAAAATAAACCAAATTATTTAAAATATTTTGCAAACAAGTTAAGATAAAGGTATCGCTGACCCTAAACTGCAACTTCCCACTTCATTAACTTTATAAAGTGTCAAATTAAGTGGAAAAGACAAGTCCAAAAATGCTTATAATAGCTGATTCTGGCAACACGGAGGCTGCGCCCGTGCCCTCACTCACAACTCTCTCAAGAGCTCGTTCATTCCGCCAGCGTCTCGCAGCGATCATTTTCATACCACAGACGCTAAACATTTTTGCTAACTGTCTAAACTGAATTATACATGTCATTCAGACATAGGGCTGGGTGATATGGGCAAAAATTAATATCTCTGTATTTTTTGGCCGATTTGCGATATACGGTATATATCTCGGTATTTTCGGTTTTGTATTTGGATAAAAAAAAATCTGTATTTAATATATATATGTATATATTTCACTTACCGCCCCAATATTGTCCAACAAAACAATATATATTAAAGGCTATGAAAACAAATAAAGTGAATGTAACCATGTGTAAGCCTTTATATTATGTGCAAAAAAGGGTTAAAATCACATTTCATTCTAACATTGTAACATTGCAATCTAAAAACAAAAATAAGGCTTTTAAAGCGGAAGTTAAATTCACTAAACTAAAAATGAAAATAAATGAGAACAAAAGCACAGAGTTGTGTTAGGCTATTTTGATTACCCCATTACAGTCACTTTACAGTCAGTGCTATCATAAAAATAGTATTACTTGTAAGTATAAAATTCTAATTGTCACATTTATTGTACAACTACAAATATTTCAGCTAAATGTATATTTTAGTCAGAATTATTGCGCTCCTATTTAATTGAGCTCTGTCTGTTTGGCGCGCATGTGCGCGGCAGCGCTCGTTCACTGAAGTCTAGCGAAGAAGTTTAGCAGAGAATCCCAAAGCAGAAGGTTCATGCACTTCTCACAGAAAAATGAAAGTATTTCCATGGCTTTCTAACATTTACAGATGCAGAATATACCTGTGAAATGTAAGTTATGCATTCAGGAAGACAGCACATCTCAAACACATTAAGCAGCGAGAGTAGCCTAGTGTCTCTGTCAGCGGCACAAGCAGCCTTTCTGTCAGAGCATCTGACGGGGCGAGCCGCTTAAACTAATATGCGAAACGAAACTATAAACTGTCTTTTTTAAAACTGTCCAGTTTTTAAAGGCCTTAATATGAAGCTTGTCACATGTTTAGAACAAATTGGATCATGCACTTTCACCGCAGCAGCTCAGTCTGTGTCCTCCGCTATATTTTCAGATGCGCTCGTATCAAACTACTGTATATCGATATAAATGGTATTGCCTCATATCGAATCGCTTATAAAGAAAATATCGATATATCGTACAAAGTCGATATACCCCCCAGCCTATTCAGACATTCATATGACGAGTTTCAAACAGCAAATTAGTCATTCAGAGAACAAATTTTATTTTTGAACATGAAAAATTTACAGAGGTCCGGACCTCGTTGATCTCATAGCTGGCTACGGGCTTCGTTGCAAAGCAGTTTCTACATTACATTTAGGAGTAGTTTATCAGCGGTGACTATGTCAAGGTAATGTCCATATGGCAGAAATGTACTGTAAAAAGCATGCAGTTAATTAGTGACGTGTATTCAAACAAACAGGGAACATTATTAACAGCAATGATTATATGTTGCGATCAAACTTAGAGGAAAGTTTGGTAGTTTTGTATGTTGGTTTAGGGTTGTCGTCATCTGAGGTCCTCGGAGGGGCTGGCATCATCTCTTCTCAGGTGTTCGGTCATCTCAGATTATCATAGGAGGTTGGATGCAGACTGAAGCTTGTGTAATTCCTAGTTACCTCAGGATTCCCATACCGTGGCAGAAACAGAAATGCAAATAGAGAAAAATTAGCATAGCTGCTGTTCAAACCAAGCAAAGAGATAATGTGTTCAAACCAAGTAAAGAATGATAATGTGCATTTGATCAGATATAACTGGAGTACAAGGTTATGAGATACATTTTTTTTTTTTTTGACGTGACATGTGGCCAAGTATGGTGACCCATACTTGGAATTAGTGCTCTGCATTTATCCCATCCAAAGTGCACACACACAGCAGTGAACACACACACACCGTGAACACACACCCAGAGCAGTGGGCAGCCATTTATGCTGCGGCGCCCGGGGAGCAGTTGGGGGTTCGGTGCCTTGCTCAAGGGCACCTCAGTCGTGGTATCGAAGGTGGGAGAGAGCGCTGTACATTCACTCCCCCCACCCACAATCCCTGCCGGTACGAGACTCGAACCCGCAACCTTTGGGTTACGAGTTCGACTCTCTAACCATTAGGCCACGACTTCCCCTATGTGAATGTTTGGCTGAAGAGATGTGTCTGAACCCTGAATGTTATCAGGAAGACTATTCCAGAGTTTGGGAGCCAAATGCGAGAAAGCTCTACCTCCTTTAGTGGACTTTATTTTAGGTACTACCAAAGGTCCAGAATTTTGCAACCTTAAGGAGCGTCATGGATTGTAACGTGATAGAAGACTGGTTAGGGCCTTATAAGTTGTAATATTTTGTAACTGATACAGAACTTAATAGGTAGCCAGTGTAGAGATTGTAAAATTGGGGTAATATATTCAAATTTTCTTGACCTCTTAGGGACTTTAGCAGCTGCATTTTGGACTACCTGTAGCTCGTTTATTGAAGATGCAGGACAAACACCTTGCAGTGCATTACAATAGTCCAGTCTTGATGTGTGAATGTGTGAACTAGCTTTTCTGCATCAGAATCAGGTAACATGGTTCGTAACTTGGCAATGTTTATAAGATGGAAGAATGCTGTTTTTGTAACATGTGAAATATGATTTTCAAAAGACAAGTTGCAGTCTGATATAACACCCAATTTTTTGACTGTAGAGGAAGGAACAGTACATTCGTCTAGATGTAAATTGTAATCTTAGAGATTCTGTGTACTCTTTTTTTTTTTTTTTTAGTCCAATAAGTAATATCTCTGTCTTATCCAAATTTAAAAGGAGAAAATTATTGGTCATCCAGTCTTTTAAAATTGTAACACACTCTGTTAGCTTAGATAAATTAGAAGTTTCATCTGGGCTTGTTGAAATATATAGTTGAGGTATCATCAGCATAACAATGGAAACTAATCCTATTATTCTAATATAGCAATATATCAAGGGGCAACTTGTATATTGAAAATATCAGAGGGCCTTAAGACAGATCCTTGTGGCACTGCATACTTTACAGGTGGTAATTGAGATGATTCTCCGTTTAAATAAACAAAGTGGTAACAATCAGATATGCACAATCTAAACTATCTTAAAGCCTGCCCTTGAATACCTGTATAATCAATCTATGGGGTATCAATCTAATACTCATTTTGTAATCGATCTATGCGTATGTCATGATATATAGTGTGGAACACAGCACTAAGATCAAGTAAAACTAGTAATGACGCAAGAAGCAAGTCATTTATAATTTTTGAAATTCTTCATAGATATCCGTTTTTCTAAAATGTAAATTGTGAATATATAGAAGTAAATCTTAATATATTGTTATAAGTCTGAATATATAGAAGTAAATCTGAATATATAGTTATAAGTCTGAATATATAGAAGTGAATCTGAATATATAGTTATAAGTCTGAATATATAGAAGTAAATCTGAATATATAGTTATAAGTCTGAATATATAGAAGTGAATTTGAATAGATGGTTATAATTCTGAATATATAAATGTAAATTGTGAATATATAGATGTAAATTTGAATATACAGGTGCATCTCAAAAAATAATATCGTGAAAAAGTTATTTTTTTTGTAACATTTCAAAAAGTGAAACTTTCATATATTCTAGATTCATTACATGTAAAGTAAAACATTTCAAAAGTTTTTTTTGTTTGTTTTCATTTTGATGATTAGAGCTTACAGCTCATGAAAGTCAAAAATCCAGTATCTCAAAATATTAGAATATTTCCTAAGATCAATTTAAAAAAAAAGGATTTGCAAAACAGAAAAGCTCAAGTGCTTTAAAGTATGTTCATTTATGCACTCAATACTTGGTCGGGGCTCCTTAAGCACAAATTACAGCATCAGTGAGGTGTAGCATGGAAGCGATCAGCCTGTAGCACTGTTGAGGCACTATTGAAGCCCAGGTTTCTTTAATTGCGGCCTTCAGCTCATCTGTATTGTTGAATCGACTGTTTCTCATCTTTCTCTTGAAAATATCCCATATTTTTTTTAGTCCAATAAGTAATATCTCTGTCTTATCCAAATTTAAAAGGAGAAAATTATTGGTCATCCAGTCTTTTAAAATTGTAACACACTCTGTTAGCTTAGATAAATTAGAAGTTTCATCTGGGCTTGTTGAAATATATAGTTGAGGTATCATCAGCATAACAATGGAAACTAATCCTATTATTCTAATATAGCAATATATCAAGGGGCAACTTGTATATTGAAAATATCAGAGGGCCTTAAGACAGATCCTTGTGGCACTGCATACTTTACAGGTGGTAATTGAGATGATTCTCCGTTTAAATAAACAAAGTGGTAACAATCAGATATGCACAATCTAAACTATCTTAAAGCCTGCCCTTGAATACCTGTATAATCAATCTATGGGGTATCAATCTAATACTCATTTTGTAATCGATCTATGCGTATGTCATGATATATAGTGTGGAACACAGCACTAAGATCAAGTAAAACTAGTAATGACGCAAGAAGCAAGTCATTTATAATTTTTGAAATTCTTCATAGATATCCGTTTTTCTAAAATGTAAATTGTGAATATATAGAAGTAAATCTTAATATATTGTTATAAGTCTGAATATATAGAAGTAAATCTGAATATATAGTTATAAGTCTGAATATATAGAAGTGAATTTGAATAGATGGTTATAATTCTGAATATATAAATGTAAATTGTGAATATATAGATGTAAATTTGAATATACAGGTGCATCTCAAAAAATAATATCGTGAAAAAGTTATTTTTTTTGTAACATTTCAAAAAGTGAAACTTTCATATATTCTAGATTCATTACATGTAAAGTAAAACATTTCAAAAGTTTTTTTTGTTTGTTTTCATTTTGATGATTAGAGCTTACAGCTCATGAAAGTCAAAAATCCAGTATCTCAAAATATTAGAATATTTCCTAAGATCAATTTAAAAAAAAAGGATTTGCAAAACAGAAAAGCTCAAGTGCTTTAAAGTATGTTCATTTATGCACTCAATACTTGGTCGGGGCTCCTTAAGCACAAATTACAGCATCAGTGAGGTGTAGCATGGAAGCGATCAGCCTGTAGCACTGTTGAGGCACTATTGAAGCCCAGGTTTCTTTAATTGCGGCCTTCAGCTCATCTGTATTGTTGAATCGACTGTTTCTCATCTTTCTCTTGAAAATATCCCATA
>NW_015547736.1:152398-160674 GCF_001515605.1 Sinocyclocheilus anshuiensis
ACACCTGTGCAATAATCATGCTGTCTAATCAGCATCTTGATATGCCACACCTGTGAGGTGGATGGATTATCTCGGCAAAGGAGAAGTGCTCACTAACACAGATTTAGACAGATTTGTGAACAATATTTGAGAGAAATAGGCCTTTTGTGTACATAGAAAAAGTCTTAGATCTTTGAGTTCAGCTCATGAAAAACGGGGGCAAAAACAAAAGTGTTGCGTTTATAATTTTGTTCAGTGTGTGTATATATACATATATACAGGTGCATCTCAAAAAAATAGAATATCATGAAAAAGTGAAACTTTCATATTTTCTAGATTCATTACATGTAAAACATTTCAAAAGTTTTTTTTTGTTTTAATTTTGATTAGAGCTTACAGCTCATGAAAGTCAAAAATCCAGTCTCTCAAAATATCTGAATATTTCCTCAGATTAATAAAAAAAAAGGATTTGCAAAACAGAAAAGCTCAAGTGCTTTAAAGTATGTTCATTTATGACCTCAATACTTGGTCGGGGCTCCTTAAGCACAAATTACAGCATCAGTGAGCTGCTGTAATTTGCTCTGCTGAGGCACTGTTGAAGCCTAGGTTTCTTTAATAGCGGCCTTCAGCTCGTCTGTATGGTTGAATTGACTGTTTCTCATCTTTCTCTTGAAAATATCCCATAGATTCCATATGGGGTTCAGGTCAGGCATGTTGGCTGGCCAATCAAGCACAGTAATATCATGGTCAGCAAACGACTTGGAAGTGGTTTTGGCACTGTGGGCAGGTGCTAAGTCCTGATGAAAAAAGGAAATCAGCATCTCCATAAAGCTTGTCAGCAGATGGAAGCATAAAGTCCTCCAAATATATATATATTGTTTTTGTTGTTTTAACTACTACAGTGTTATTATTATAGTTTTATATTTAAAAAACAATACTATTTATTTTTATTTTAGTTTTAGTCATTTTAGTTTTAATAATTAACCTCTAATAGTCTGCTTCTTAGATTAAAACAAATATACATATTAACTAATATATTATGACATATCAGTATCTGCGTGACGTTTAAATGCATGCCATTTTATTAGAGTATTTATTAATAACATGACTATATTGACATTTAGCACATTTAGCACCATGTGTTAAACAGGCTACCACTTTTATTGCTCCGATGCAAAGTACACCACCTATATTTCATGCTAAGAAAAAAGTAACATGACTCAAAATATAAAAATACTGGTATAAAAAAATACTGCACACCTGTTAAATGTGTATAATCTAAAATACTGTGCAGTACTGTGTAGAATACAGGAAAACGTAAACACAAGCTCACAGTCTTTACATTTACTATGCTGCTTGAATTCGTTCTAATTCTGGTGAACATTCACATGAATGCCAGGACCAAGGGTTTCCCAGTAGAACATTACCCAGATCATAACACTGCCACCGCTGACCTGCCTTCTTCCCATAGTGCATTCTGCTGCCATCTTTTCCTCAAGTAAACAATGCACATGCACCCGGCCATCCACCTGATCTAAAAGAAACCCTGGTTATTATTAGTAAATTTAAGTTTGTAACCATTTAAGTGTGAAACCATGTGAATGCTATCTTAACTATCACTGTGGTATAATGTGTTAGTCTAGAGGCCCACCATATATGCTGGGCATAGTAACTGTTTTATGTTGGGATAATATCTATATTATACCAACCTGAATTACTCAAAATGTTTGCTTTCAGTGTTTGCTTAAAATGTTTGAATGCTTTCAACATTGTTTTTGTTGTTTTTTTGCTGTTGTCTCCTCACTGTTTCTCTCTGCATCTCTGTCTCTTAGAGGGTGTGCAGTTGCTCTGCCTGATCGACAAAGCAGCAGATGCTTGTCGTTATCTGCAGACGTATGGAGAGTGGAACCGTGCTGCCTGGCTGGCCAAGGTACTGTACTCTGAGCAAACACAATCTAGAGCCAGTAATGAATCAGTTCTTTGTGATATATTCACAATTGCTTTGCTAGCAATATAAAACTGATAAACACTGTGAATATAGTTCTGATTTAAACATTAGTAGCAAAAAATGTGTTAGAAATGGTTCAATGCATTTCCACAAATGTACTTATAGAGAGAGCTATAAACCAGACTCTTTGGAGTTCGTTTTGGCCAATAACTACCCACTTAACCAAACAGAGTTTTATTTTTTGTGTCAGGGACTTATAAATCTGAAATTGAGGATGTCACGGTAAAAGACCGTGTCCTCTGCAGCACTCATTATATCCTCCTGCTATCTTATAAATACAGCTTGTTTCCTGATGGACTAATAAAAAACCTTCCATTTTGAAGTCATCCAGTTAGATTGGAGCAGCCAGCCAATTATACTGCAGTTTTATGTGATCAATATGCAGCAAATAATCTGTAAATAGTGAGGAAAATTAATGCTTTGGAATCTCATATATCTTAATGTCTATCTTGATGTCTCTCTCGCTCAGGTGCGTCTGAGCCCAGCAGAAAGTTCAGATGTGCTGAAGCGCTGGGCAGAGCATCTGTGTTCTCCTCAGGTAAATCAGAAATCAAAGGCCATCCTGGTCCTGCTCTCATTAGGATGCTTTCACAAAGTGGGCGAGATGCTTCACAGGTACGCATTTCTTTTATTTTTGTTTTTCATTTAGACCATTCAGAGTATTGTTGCCCATTCATCCATTAAAATTTAATGTCTGTTTTAGGAATGAAGCATAAAAAATAGTAAAATAAAAAAACAAATAAAATTGACAAATCCTCATGTTGTTTCAAAACCTTTCAATGGCTTTCTTTTTCTTAGAACACAAAAGCAAATGTTTTGGAGAATGTGTGGCTTTGTTTATATCAAACCTGACACAGAACATGCCAAGTTGTGAAAATGAAAAAAAAAGAAGAAAAAAAACCGAAGATATTGTCTTCAGAAGTTTAGGAAGATACTTACTGTATACCTTATAGTACTTTTTTTCTAGTCACTGATCACAGTATGCTTTTATTGTTTCATAAAAGAGCAGCTTGGCATTCCTTTAGAACTTTTCCTTTGTGTGTTTTATGGAAGAAAAAAGGTCATATGGGTTGAAAATTACCTGAAGGTAAATTATAGTTTTCATTTTTGAAGAATTAGTTTAAAATTGGATAATATTATTTAATTTTAAATAATATTATCCAATAATATTAAATTATTTTTAAGTGAGAATATCAATGTCACTCAGTGTGTTATGTGTCATGCCTAAATGTCAATAAACTCTTTGTAAAAGGCACTGTTTTATGTATCATCTTGGTGAAAATGACACATCCTAGGCATTCTGTTAAAAAGTGTAGCATCCACCAGTTTGACATTTGAATGTGTATGTTAAAGGACATGATGCTCAGATATACCTCTGATATATCTTTACATTTCTTGACAGCATGAGATATTTCGACCGTGCTGCACTCTTTATTGAAGCCTGCTTGAAATATGGTGTGATGGAGACAAGTGACGACATTAATATCCTTCTAATGCATATTCCAGTTTTTCAAACAGGAAAACGCAGCAAGACTGTATTCAATTTAAAACTAATGCCATAAAAATTGTAAACTAATAATATGCATATATTGTTTATTTGTTTGTTTGCAAACTAAAATATTAAAGACCCCATGAAAATGTAAACATTTATTGATAGACAAACAATGTTTTGATGTCTCATCTAAAAGTAGATGAATCTTAATATATACACCACTCCAAAAAAAAAAAAATCTTTCATCATTTCCTGCTTTTCCAATGTCAGGCTAGTGCAAGCCAGGGCTAACAACAGGCTCAGACCTCAAGAACGAAATCAAGCTTTGCTACTCTAAAACCCGCCCTTAAAATTGTTCCATAGAACAACATCACACCCCCCACCATTTCACCAACAAGGGAAAGCTGACCAAAACAAACATAACAGAAGTGGGTGTTTGCACTTCACATGCAGACTTCAGCCATCATCGATATGTAATCAATGATTTAGCAATAAAAATGTTACCGTGACAGTAGTTTATTCATTTGTGTCCTCAGTGCACATAAAAAGAGATCACACATACTTATTCAGTCATGCCTGCTTCCGTTTTGTGTTATCACAGGAATGCACAGCAATGCAAACAACTTGATTTGGGGCTTACGTTAGCATTTCTATTAATTTTCCAGGAAATTATGCAATCTGAGGAGGTTTGAGCTCTCTTCCATCTCACTATACTGTTATCCTTTTAGCCAGAGCAACAGAAAACATCTCTGGTTATGCAGTGTAACCAAGCTTGCATTGAGTAACTGGAGATGCTTCCTTTCCTTTCAGCTCACTCAACATTGTGTCAAAAAAATCTGCTGCCAAAAGTAACTGCAGCAGAATTAATATTACAATCAACTAATCTGTTCGTCCAGCGAACATTCAGTGTAATTTAATATTAACTTTCGTGGCCACGAAAAATAACTTTAATACAGTACTAATGCACCAGAGCATGTAGCAAGATCGGCTCGTTAAAGGAACTTGGTTTGCAAGTGGTGACCATAGAAACAATACTTAACTTAAACTTGAACTAGTCTAAATTAACACATACACACACACTCATACATACATGGGGAAAAAGGAACGTAAAAGTGAGTCAGCTAACCACCTAAACAGAACCATCAGCACCTTTGTAACAGAGGGGCCTCTGTTTAGTATAGTTAAATGTACGATACTTGCATTGCCTTGGATGCTGAACAAGCATCCGGATACAGTCTTGGATGAAAGTCTTGATGGTTCAATAGTTTGAAGGTGGTGAAGTTCTGATCAAGTTCGTCTGGGTTGAGTGAAGCAAAACGTACTTCACCAATGTTATTCTGACTTGGATGTGGTTGGGAGAGTTCTCTCCCAGATGGAAACATGCAACATTAACAACTTTTTGCAGTCACGGTCAGACTGGATGTCTCCATTTCTCTCCAACTTTCTCTCTTCACTTGGAGTCTGGAGGTAATGGCTTTTAACTTCTGCAGAGATCACACCTCTTTGAGTTTGGCTTGACCAATGTAAAAAAAAAGTGTCATTTCGAGCAGGAAAAGTTTCTTTATATGGATGATATAACTTCTGCAGAGATCACACCTCTGAGTTTGGCTTGACCAATGTAAAAAAAAATAAAATAAAAAAAAAAGTGTCATTTCGAGCAGGAAAGTTTTCTTTATTTGGAAGCGAACTCATTTGCATGATCACAGTGGGCAGGCAGTTTGGTGTCCCTTTATACTCTGAGTAATATAACAAGTATACAACGCACATTATGTGGAGGTGATATACACCAGTTGATAGAAAACTAGATACCAAATATGCATAGTTGAGATGCAAGGGGGGGTTAACCATCTTGTTCCCCTTAGAAACCTTGTAATAAGGTCATTTCTGCCAACTGAGTGACCATGAATGTGGGAATGAAAAGCTTTGATCCCAGCCACACAGATTCTGAACATAGAAGCATGGCTGTCTTCTAAGTGCTCTTGCAAATTACAGTATGACTCGTCACCACACCGTGCTGGGTGCTGTCAGCAGCTCCACTAGCTTCTGAGAACTATGGTCGGTTAAGCCATCTCAGCACTACCTGCAGCACTTGACTGTCTTTCCAGCTTGATCTTGTGTATCACTTAACCAGTAATTTTACTGGAGGAAACGCTTACTTGTGAGTCCTCGGCCAGCAGTGAGTTAAAACATCCACTCCCAGAGGGGATTGCATCAATGAAAAGAATAAATTAACTGTTTGGGGTGCAGTCTCCACTCTCCATATAGATGCCTTGACTTGTACAGCAGGGGTTTTCAAACCTGTCCTGGAGCACCCCCAGCGCTGCACATTTTGTATGTCTCCCCTATTGGACACACCCTATTCAGGTCTTGCAGTCTGTACTAATGAGCTGATGAGTTGAATCAGGAGATATACAATGAGGGAGATATACAAAATGTGCAGTCCTGGATGTGCTCCCAGTACTGGTTTGAAAGCCCCTACTGTATAAGGTTTCACAGTAAGGGGCTAGAGCATCCAAGCAGCTTTTAACCAAAACCTGCAGTGGCCGCATATGAAGCAGACAAAAAATCATGTCGAGGCTGCCGCCAACAACCCAAACATTCTCTGAAACTTCCCTGACTGGAACAAAGTGAAATTTAGCTGAAGGGAAATTAATTATGATATTTATAGGGAATTTTGACAGAATCACTGTTTTACGGCTGATCAACTGAATCAGCCAGTGATTAATTGAATGGCCGTAACAATGAGTTCTGCAGCTGATTTTAATATCAAAATCATAGTGAAAAACACTGTTTATTATCATGGTAACAAGATCGGCAGGTTAAGACATTAACTTGTAAGCACAAAACACAAGATACTTCTCTTTTCAATATGAACAAGACTTTATTGGACAAATCTAAGACATATAAACTAATGTAATGTAAACGCATGCACTCACACATTCACACAAGTTGCAGGAAGAAAGAAAGTGATAAAATAAGGAGTTTTAAGAGAGTGAGAATATGGAATCCCAAGTTTCTAGCAATTTCTTAGACCTCAACAAACATCCATCAATTTATTTACCCTTGTACCCAATTTTTTCAATGAGGCTATGCAACTTTATATTAAATGCATCAGTTCAAACTAGACTCTGGAGGTATTATACTTGCGTTCCTCTGTGTTTTGTGGCGTTGTAGTGGAAAGGGGATTTGCCAGGTTGTTGCTTTGTCTTAGCTCGGGGGGTTGCTATGTTTCTCCTCCCTATACATAAATCAACATGTTAACTTGTTAGTCACATGGTCCAAATTTCCCACTCTTGCAGAGTATAATTTAAACATGATTTCTATAACAAGACTATCAAACACACACACACACATACCAAATTCGGACATAAACTTATAAACTATTCAATGGTTATTAAAAGGGACATAAACAATGAGTGATTAGAACATGATAGTCACATGTGTGGGTTACAGACATGACATTACTCTTTGCATCATTTCAGAATGATCTAATGCATTTATATATGTAAAGGCAGTGAGGAATTCAGTTGGCCTGCTTTGAATTCAATGTGCCAAAAACCTCTTTGGCCCTGAGGAAGCCCAGAGACATTTAGTCAACACAGGTGTATTGTGCAAACTGTACTTCATAGGATGTTTAGTTAGCTATAGAAGAATTCACGTTCACGTTTTTTTTTTTATATTTAACTTACAGATCTCAGTTTAAATGCTTCAGTTTGTTTTCTACTCTATTCTATCAGTTTAAATGCTTCAGTTTGTTTTGATATTATATTATGTTAGGCCTATATTATAAACCTAATAAATAATTGACCTTAATGTAGTCTCTTATGCTCATCAAAGATGTATTTATTTGATCGAAAATACAGAAAAAAAAACAGTAATATTGTGAAACATTATTGCAATTTCTAATATTGGTTTCCTATTTTAATATACTTCAAAATATAATTTATTCCCGTGACGCAAAGCTGAATTTTCAGCATCATTACTCCAGTCTTCAGTGTCATATGATCCTTCAGAAATCATTCTAATATGCTGATTTATTATCAGTGTTGAAACTGTTGTGCTGCTTAATATATATATATTTCTTGGAACCTGTGCTACTTTTTTCTTTGATTCTTTGATTAATAAAAAGTTCAAAAGAACAGCATTTATTCAAAATAGAAATCTTTTCTAAAAATATAAGTCTTTACTATCACTTTTTATCCATTTAACACATTCTTGCTGAATAAAACTATTAATTTCTTTAAAAAAAGAAAAAAAATACTGACCATAAACTTTTGAATAGTAGTGTATATTGTAACAACATTTTTATTTTGAATAAACACTGTTCTTTTTAACTTTTTATCAAATAATCCTGAAAAAATATCACAGGTCCCAAAAAAATATTAAGCAGCACAACTGTTTCCAACATTGATTATAAATCAGCATATTAGAATGATTTCTGAAGGATCATGTGGCACTGAAGACTGGAGTAATGATGCTGAAAATTGTTTTGCTTCATAGGAATAAATTATATTTTAAAGTATATTAAAATAGAAAACTTTTATTTTAGAGGTGACATATCATGAATTATAATATTACCGCCCCTTAATCTGTAAATGTAATACACCCACAGCGCCATCATTGTGTTTTCGCAAGCGACAACGGTGTACCAGCTCTAATGCCATGGCCAAAGTTTGAGCAAAGCATGCTAACTATTCTGTCTTTGGCTGCACAGATGAGCACAGCACACTATTAGAGTCCCAGCCTCAGAGGAGACAAGAGAGCAGTGGATTTATTGATTTATTTACTGTATATTGC
>NW_015547736.1:160727-166817 GCF_001515605.1 Sinocyclocheilus anshuiensis
AGACAGGCATGAAAAAAAGCGTGTTTCTGCTTCCACTAAAAATAGGCATTTTCAAAAGGATATAATAAATAATCTGTGGAGTATTTTGAGCTGAAACTTCACAGACACATTCTGGGGACACCAGAGACCTTATTATATATTAGAGATGATATATATTGTAAAAAGGGGCATAATATGTCTCCTTTAAATTGCAATAATATTTCACAATATTATTTAGTGAAATAATATTCAGTATTTTTATCAAATAGATACAGCCTTGATGAGCATAAGAAACAGTGTTGGGCAAGTTACTCTGAAAATTTAATCAAATTACTGATTACTGATTACTCCTTTTAAAAGTAATCACGTTACTGTTCTGATTACTTTATTTCAAAAGTAATTACTTACGTTACTTTTTTCTCCATGAAATTTATGAAATCCCAGCATAGCTACACGCTCCCGATAAATATTTGTTATTAAAGCATCAACATTCACAGAACACTGTTATTTTTAACTAAAGCAAGCGAAAAAAAAAAAGTTTTCTCAGGTAACCTAAAATGTACATAATTTAGTCACAGGTCAAATTAAATACAAATAGCACATTCAAGTTAAAAGTTACACACTTTTTTTTGTGTGCGCGCTGTACAGGTCTGGTATAAAGAATGTTTTTGCTCAGGTGGCCGAAATGTCCGCCCAGTAGAGAAAAGTTTTGCTCAGCAAGAAAAAAAATTGGAGGGAACATTGCCTGGCACTCACAAGCATTCTCTCATTTGGCCCGACGGTGGATACGCAGCTATTTACTCACACTCATGCTGTCCCAGATGTCTATGACATTCTTTCTTCAGATTAATACAACATAGATTTTGAGAAAAGTAATCTAGCTCTGTGAGACCCATATAATGCAAGGGGTGCCCAAAAGTTGACGCTTCAAAAACTGCACAAAGCCACCTTGAAGAACAACCCATAAGACCTTAATGAATTAATCAACTTTGACTGAAGCAAAATGATTTCTGAAGACATTAGCAGTGTTCTGATTGATTGGGTCCCTATGCAGTGTCCACTGCCCATATACCTATGCCAATTGCAGTGCCCTTCAAACTGATCATCTACACTCCCTTTGGATTTAAATCTCATAGGAATCTTGCATAACCTGCGAAGCCCACTTTACAAAGCACTTATGTTCAAATGGAAAACACCTATTGATAGTTACTGTTGTATTCACTTTGTGTTGTTTGAAGCCTCAAGGTTTGCATTACTATCCACTTGAGTTATAGGGACTCACGGAGGATGCAGAGTGTGTATATGAGGATGTTAACTGTGACAGGCTAATTTATGGTGAAAGAATACATGTAATTATGCTTATACTCTTCTGCTACACATAAAAGTATTTACTTGTTCTTCACAAAAAGAGTACCTACAAGGATAATAATAGCAGAATTAGGACACAGCAATGCTCTTTAGAATGATAATTCGCTTCCTTTTAATACCAGCTGAATTGTAAGTAATAAGTCCCACTCAAGCTACCTGTTTCCCTACAAAATACATCAGTACAAGAAAATAAAAGTCAAATCATTTCCTGGGGTCTTTAAGAGTCACACTGACACTCTGTTTAATGTTTGAAGCAATTCATTTCACAGGGTCTGAACAATGGCCTAAAGAAATATTTGGACACTTCTACATTTAAAATGGTCCTTTGCAATTAAAAAAACTGGCTTACAAGAAACCATTTACTTACAGTATGTGTTCTGGTGTCCACTTAAGTTTACAAATACTTTTAGGGGTCACATTAGTAGTAAGTAGTTACTTGGTCTTTTTTTTTCTTTTATATTACTTTCCTATTCCCAGTCTCCCTTAACCACAGCATCTCCACATAAGCTTATAGGTGCAGCCTTTGTGGACTACGCTAAGCTGCTTCGCTCCATCGGACTGCAACAGGGCGCTGTGCTATGGGCGTCTCGTGCTGGAGAGGCAGGAAAGGAGCTGCTGGATGAGCTGTGCCAAACAGAGAGTATGGGGCTAGAGCTCAGCCCCACTGAGGAGGAAGTGGACAACTCTCTTGGCAATGTAGAATGACTTACCCCCAAGTACACCAGTGGGGGAAAGAGAGGATATGTAAAGAAAAACTTAAATAAAGAAGATGCATAATATCTTAAAAAAAAAAAAAAAACTATTATAGCACCCACACTCTTAAAAAATAAAGGTGCTTCACGATGCCATAGAAGAACCTTTTTTTTTTCTGAATGTTCTGTTTCACAAAAGGTTCTTTGTGGCAAAAGAAGGTTCTTCAGATTATAAAAAGGTAAGAAAGAGAAGGTTCTTTAAAGAACCTTTGACTGAATGAATCTTTGTGGAACCAAAAATTGTTCTTCTATGGCATCGCTGTTAAGAACCTTTTAAGCACCTTTATATTTTTAAGAGTGCATAAGCATGCAGGTAGTCGACAAACACACATCTTTTCATTCAAATTATTTGTCTGGATTCTTCGTTATCTTTTACCATTCTCTGCTGGTTGTGAGATGTGTTGTACCCCAAGACATTCCCTTAGCACCTGTTATCTTGTTGTAATGTATTCCAAACTTGCTCTTGCACGTATTTTATCAACTAAATATTGTCATAGTGAATTAAAACGATCTAAAATAATAATGTTAATAATTAATTAAAAATACATTTTGAGAATCTTTAAAATGAGTTTATGTTTTTGACATGAAATCTGCCTAAAATTTCAGATTATTCAGGGAATTATTTAAAGATAAAATATAGAAAAGAAATGAATGGAGTGTTAAAGGATTAATCTCATGAAACGCCCAGTTTCACCCCAAAATTATTATTATTAATTTTTTATTTTTATTTTTTTTGGATGTTGTGGTGGACCCTGAGATATTTTTTAAAGGTTTCATGAGTATATCTGTAAGTTGTCTAAATGGCTCTAAATGGTTAAAATTTAAATGCAAAAACATGAGATGGGTGCAGCTGTTTGTTGTGTATGACTTTCATTGGTTAATTTTGGTTGGTTGGCTATGTTTAACAAGTCATAAAATGTAATAAAGATGTGAATTTGCCCCATTTTTAGCCTCAGCCGTTAGCTTAGTTTCATAGTTGGATTGCACTTGTTCATGCAGGTGTATGATATTCTGTAGTCCAGAAAAAAAAAGAACATGATCCGGTTAGCTTTATGTCTCCAGAGAGTTACTGTATTTGGATATTGTCCTGTTGAAATAAGATGTGACTACATATCCTTGATATTTGTGGCACCACCTTTGTGTCTGTGATTTACAAATGAGAGTTGATGTTTTGTTTTTAATGATTAATTCATTTGTTGATTTATGATTGTTGGAATGCCCTGCCTTGTTTTGGTATGATTGTGAGTAATGATTTGTCATGACTTCATAATTTAAGTGTTGTTCCTATTTAAACATTTGTCATGAATGTTACAGGTGTTTCAGCTTACTGTATGGATATATGTATATAGGTAAGGCAATAAATATAGCTTGTACCATCCATTTTGATTTTCTTTATTACAATTTCAAAACTTTTTTTTATGTAATTTAGTTTTTTAACAAGCCATATTTCATGTGGATGAAGTCATAGGATTATGAAAAAATAATCATGGCCGACTGATTTATGCCTTGAAATGCAAGTCTGGGATGAATGTAAATAAAACACTACTTTTGAGTTTAAACACCTGTAACCAAAATGGCCACACTCTCACACTAAACCAGGGCTGTTTCTCAATTCCAAGAACACATATTGAGAAACGGCCCAGGTCATTCCTGCTGTGCTACTACAAAGAAGAAAACCATTGGGAATATCTACAGTCTAGAGTCATCTATAAATATGTCAACGTTAGATTTATTCGGTTTCATAAAGTATCTACTACACTGAAAAAAATCATTTAATTTATAAATTTTTTTAAGTTAATTTATTTTAGCTACATTTAAACAAATTTAGTTGACTAACTTTCGACATATTTTTTTTAATTAAATGTAGCTAAAATAAATAGTTTGCAACCACTTTAACTTAAAAAAAATTTAGTATCATTTTTTTCAGTGTAATGCATAGCATATATTTGTTTTTTGTATTATTAGCAGTATTGTTAAAATTTTTGTTTTGTAAATAAATTCCTATGTAGGCCCAATTTATATGACAAAATATGATATCACAGAGTGCTGCCATCTTAAGTTTGCTGTGCTGTCTATTTATTTATTTGTCTATTTATTTAGGCCCCTTGAAGAGTCATTATCATTTGTTGTTGTTTTGTTTTGTTTATAGAAAAAAAAAAAACATGCATTCCTTTAGCATTTCAATTACATGTAGTTGCCCCATGCATTCATTGCATGAAAGCTGAACTGGATAACAAGCTTTCTTTACTAGGTTTTCTGATGAGTGACACTCATTAATCATTTATATTGTCCTCCAGGACCATCAGAGAGTGATTATGGAGGATATTGCCTTTTACAGAAATGCTACGCTTTACATGTAGAGACCTAAGTACCCCTGTACCAGCACAGAAAACCGCAGCCAAATGTTTGTGTCATATCAAACTTTAGTTTCACACTACTACTTTACACACTACATAAATCACTCACTAAAAAGTAATTTCAACCTTGATTCTGATGTGACATAAAGCAGTGATATATGTGGGTTGTTGACTTTTTAACTAGTCTTGCCATTAACACTACATTTACTCATTCAGACTGATGTGTGGATGCGGAACGTGCACTAGACATATTACAATTGACTAATCTGTTCAGCCAGTGAAAATTGTGTATTTTTTTATTTTTCAATTCTAAGAAATTTTATTTTTGTGGACAGAAATTAACCTTCTTGCAGTACTAATGCACTAGAGCATGTAGCAAGTTAAAAGGACTTTGTTTTGCAAGCGGTGACCACAGAATCACTACTCGGGATTTGTGCACAAAGGTTTTATTAAACTAAAATATGAACACACATTAACTAGTTTAAACAAATGCATATATACAATCAAGCATACATGGGTAAAATGGAAAGAGAAAGTAAAAGTGAAATTGTGAACTTTGTTCTGTTTACGTATTAGTTGATTTTTTTTTTTTTTGTTCATGCAAATATTTACACACATATTGGTGATCATTAAAGGAGCTAAGTGATAAAATACATTCTATACATTTTTTATGTTTTCACACTATTATGAACAATCTGATTCCTACATTTCTTAATTCTCTACACTGTAAAAAATTCAACTTTCGAAAAGTTCTACTAACCAATGTAAAAAAGTAGCCTGAACAAAGAATTTTTAGTAGAAGTCAGTTTAATTTTTTGTGTGAACTGAACAAAAATACTCTAAACATGTCGCTAGCAAAAGTTGTTTTGTTTTCCTTACTTAAATACTCAAGCATTTGTTCACAACATATAAATGTTCTCCCAAGTTATCAAATTGAGTCATCTGAACAATTTTACATTGAACAATATTGCACAAGTTCCCAGCATGCACTGCAGCTTCAAAACATTTTATGTTAATTATTATTATAATATTATCAGTTTTAAATTTTACTGGCTTAATTTATGCTGCTGCTGCTGTTGTCACTGTCAGTTAGCTGTCATGTGGATCAGAGTTAATATTTTTACTGATTTAAAATTTGTTGATCCTCACCATGGTTGAGAATCGTGTGCTGATGTACTGTATGTGCGTCTCATTGCAACCTGTTTAATACATTATTTGAGCTGCGCTTTTTCGCATTTGGCTCCCAAACTCTGGAATAGCCTTCCTGATAACGTTCGGGGTTCAGACACACTCTCTATGTTTAAATCTAGATTAAAGACACATCTCTTTGGCCAAGCATTCAAATAATGCATCTCATAATCTTTTACTGCAGTTATATCTGATCAAATGCACATTATTATTCTTTAGTTTTGGGTTAAACAAATCAATTTTGCTTGGTTGGAACAGCAGCTACGCTAATTATGTCTCTATTTGTTTCTCGAAAAACAAGTAGATAGAATAGAAAAAATAGAAAGCTAGTGTTAATTTTTTTTTATAAAAAATAAGATAAACAGATAAATTAGAATTAAAATAGAATAGAAAGTGCTAGAGTTAGAGGGTCAAATAAAGGTGGAACAGATGTGTTTTTAGTCGTT
>NW_015547736.1:167079-167863 GCF_001515605.1 Sinocyclocheilus anshuiensis
ATACTGTGTGGCTGAAAAGACTGTGAAGCTGTTTCATTCATGACAGATGACAGCTGCTCTCTTTAGGTCAATGGCATCGCGAACGCAGATTTCATTTGAACAGAAATTTTCAAATCACACTGGTGTGATCGTACGCTGCACGGACGAACCAAGAAGTGATCACAACATTGATCGCACACGTCAAAGGTTGAGGAATGATACGGGAATCGATAGGCAGAATCTACATTTTAATTTGACAACAAGTATCTGATTCCTGACCTTAAGTATCCGATTCTGGAATCGGAATCGATTTTCGATTCCCAACCCTACTTATATTATAAACTTTTGAAGAATTGTGTTCTGCTGCTGAGGGGTGTGTCTCCCTCAGGGTCTGTCAGAATGTTTTACTTTCTCCAGACAGGGGTGACCCTTGGGTCACGAGATCCTAACAAACCAACAGGTCTTTTATGTTTTTTCAACTGATCTGTCAAAGTCAGCTGATCACCAATCACAACTCCAAAGTTTCTGGCTGTTTTTGGAGTTATGGTTGATGTGCCTAACTGGATGGTGAAACTGTGATAAAACGATGGGTTTGCTGGAACCAAATGCAGTCCTGTCTTAGCCAGGTTGAGTTGAAGGTGATGGTCCTTCATCCAGCAAGAAATGTCTGTTAGACAAGCTGAGATGTAAGCAGCTATCGTCAGATCATCAGGATGGAATGAGAGGTACAGTTGAGTGTCATCAGCATAGCAGTGATATGAAAAGCCATGTTTCTGAATGACAGAACCTAGTGATGCCATGTAGA
>NW_015547736.1:167966-186587 GCF_001515605.1 Sinocyclocheilus anshuiensis
CAAGAACTGAGCCCTGAGGCACCCCAGTAGTTAGATGTTGCGACTTGGACACCTCACCTCTCCAAGATACATTGAAGGACCTATCTGAGAGGTAAGACACAAACAACTGGAGTGCGGTTCCTGAGATGCCCTTTGCCAGTAAGGGTTGACAGGAGGATCTGGTGGTTAACCGTGTCAAAAGCAGCGGACAGATCCAGCAAGATAAGTATTGAAGATTTGGAATCCGCTCTTGCCAGATTTAGGGCTTCAACAACTGAGAGCAAGGCAGTCTCGGTTGAATGTCCACTTCTGAAACCAGACTGGTTGCTGTCGAGGAGGTTGTTCTGTGTGATAAAGGCAGAGACTTGGTTGAACACAGCTCTTTTAAGTGTTTTTGCAATGAAACGAAGAAGGGAAACCGGTCTGTAGTTCTCTAAAAGAGATGGGTTAAGGGTGGGTTTCTTAAGTAGTGGGGTTATACGAGCCTTTCTAAATGCTGAGGGAAAAACACCAGTGTGAAGGGATGTGTTAATGATGTGAGTGAGTGCAGGTACAACTGCAGGAGAAATGGCTTGTAGGAGATGAGATGGAATAGGATCAAGCGGACAAGTAGTAGGATGATTAGAAAGGATGAGTTTGGAGACTTTGGAGAAGGATGTGAGAGAGTGTCTGTTTGCTGGTAAGATGTGCTTGACAGATTGTGGTGTGGAAAATTGTGCACTGATGGTTTTAATTTTATTAATGAAGAATGTGGCAAAGTCGTCAGCTGTTAGAGTTGATGAAGGCGGGGGAGGAGGAAGAAAGGAGGGTAGAAAATGTTTTAAAGAGCATGCGAGGGTTAGATGAATTGTTAATTTTATTATGATAGTATTTCCTTTTAGCAGTGGAGACATTAGCAGAGAAGGAAGAGAGGAGTGACTGATATACATTAAGGTCAGTAGGATTTTTTTGATTTGCGCCATACCCTTTCAGCAGCCCTGAGCTTAGAACGATGTTCGCGGAGAACATCAGAAAGCCAAGGGGCAGAAGGGGTGGTACGGGTTGGTCTAAACAAGATGTAAGAGTGGAGCAGAAAGTATCAGTAGCACTGTTAGCATCTAGAGATTACATCTTTAAAATGAGGCCATTTGTGCCCATCAAGCGAAACCTTCTCTGATAATGAGCGATGCTTTAATGTTTTTTCGGAAGAAAGATGCGACATGGTATCTATTGGTTACGGGAGAAATATTATTTTTTCCCTATTACATTTACACTCGTCCAGGCCCTCGATCTCAAAACACCACTCCAACGCCGGAAAATTCATTATCATCCTATGCCTGTTACTGTCAGGCAACATTCACCCTTGTCCAGGTCCTAATGGGGAAGTTTGTCCCGGTTTTAACAAAGGGCGAGTTTTGGAATCCGGATCGTACTTGGCTGAACGGAATTCTGCTGTTGTACAGGTACGAGTGTCATGCAGTGACAGGGCTTCAAATATTAACAACATGGCTAATAATATATCCCACCTTTTCATGGATAATGGCATGATGAGCGATGAGGCGGCTGCGAGGTCTAGTTTGGAGAGGACAGTTTGCCGGGGAGGACGTGTCGTGGACCAGAAAGGCGCAGAACACGATGAGAGCTTAGTTGATGAAGAGATTCTTTCAGTATCAAGAGGTTCTGTCAATTTGTTTGGGGACCATTTTGACACAAAAGGTTTACATTTTGTGCACTTAAATATAAGGAGTTTGTTACCTAAGATTGGTGAATTAAGATGCTTACGTAAGAATTGTAAAGTGGGGATTTTTTGCTTAATAGAAACATGGTTAGACTCGTCTGTAACTAATAATGAAATAAAAGTAGACAATTATAATGTTATTAGGAAGGATCGCAATAGACAAGGAGGAGGTGTTTGTATTTTTATTAGATCGGATATTAATTTTAATGTGTTAGACATTAATGTTGAGCAAGAGTTATTGTTCTTGGATTTATTGTTGCCTGCGACTAAGCCTATATTGTTTGGAGTTTGTTATCGTTCACCCAGTCAAAACAATTTTTATGAGGGACTGGAGTTTGTTTTGAACAACAATAACAATGATCTGGCAAAAGAATGTATTATTATGGGGGATTTTAATACAAATGTAACTAATAGAAAAGGGGACGATTTTAAAGCTTTACAGTCATTATGCCAATTATTCCATTTAACCCAAATAATAAACAAATCTACTAGAGTTTGGGAAGGTGGGGATAGTACCATCGATCTTATTTTGGTATCTGATGAAAAATATATTTCCCAGAAAGGAGTAATTGAATACGGTATTAGTGATCATAGTATCATTTTTTGTAAAAGAAAACGTAGTAAAATAAAATTTAGATCAGATCGTTAAAAAATATAATATTGAAGTTGTTAAAGACTATCTTAAAAGAGTTAATTGGAATTATATTCAAAATATCTCAATAGTTGATGATGCTTGGAAAAATTTTAAAGTTTTATTTCTTAAAGTAGTGGACAAAATTGCCCCCCTTAGACAGGTGAGAGTTAAGCAAAGAGCTAGTCCTTGGATGGATCAGAAAATATTGGAAATATAAAAAAATAGGAATAGGGCTCTCTCGATTTATAGGAGAACTAAGAATCAGGAAGACTATTTAAAATTTAAAGCACTTAGAAACTTAGGACAGAAAAATATAAAGGAGGCAAAACGTAATTTTATTAAGGAACAAATTCAAGAAAACAAAGAAGATCCTAAATCTCTGTGGAAGGTGTTAAATAGGTTCCATTCAATTGGTAAATCGAAATTTACTGTATCAAAGGTAGGTCTAGATATTGATGGCAAGATAGAATTTGATAAAAATAAAGTTGCTAATTTAATTAATTCTTTTCATTAATTGCTAATAGTCTACTTGATAAGCTTCCTCTGTCCAAAGGAAATTATGGGATTGATTTTGTTAAGAGATTTTATTTAAAACAAGGGGTGTTGCCAAATAGTTTATCTTTTGCTAAAGTTAATGTAAATCAAATTACTAAAATGCTAGAAGAGCTTCAAGTGTCTAAGTCAACTGGGCTGGACGATATTCCAGCTAGATTCTTAAGAGATGCTGCAGATATTATAGCTCCAACTATTACATTTATTGTTAATCTTTCCTTGGAAAATGGTATATTTCCATCTGATATTGCGAGGTCTAGTTTGGAGAGGACAGTTTGCCGGGGAGGACGTGTCGTGGACCAGAAAGGCGCAGAACACGATGAGAGCTTAGTTGATGAAGAGATTCTTTCAGTATCAAGAGGTTCTGTCAATTTGTTTGGGGACCATTTTGACACAAAAGGTTTACATTTTGTGCACTTAAATATAAGGAGTTTGTTACCTAAGATTGGTGAATTAAGATGCTTACGTAAGAATTGTAAAGTGGGGATTTTTTGCTTAATAGAAACATGGTTAGACTCGTCTGTAACTAATAATGAAATAAAAGTAGACAATTATAATGTTATTAGGAAGGATCGCAATAGACAAGGAGGAGGTGTTTGTATTTTTATTAGATCGGATATTAATTTTAATGTGTTAGACATTAAAGGAACCCTACCTTTTCA
Organism: Sinocyclocheilus anshuiensis; assembly: GCF_001515605.1. Lineage (NCBI taxonomy): Eukaryota > Metazoa > Chordata > Actinopteri > Cypriniformes > Cyprinidae > Sinocyclocheilus > Sinocyclocheilus anshuiensis. Next base: position 171,511 of record NW_015547736.1, read on the forward strand.
TGGATAATGGCATGATGAGCGATGAGGCGGCTGCGAGGTCTAGTTTGGAGAGGACAGTTTGCCGGGGAGGACGTGTCGTGGACCAGAAAGGCGCAGAACACGATGAGAGCTTAGTTGATGAAGAGATTCTTTCAGTATCAAGAGGTTCTGTCAATTTGTTTGGGGACCATTTTGACACAAAAGGTTTACATTTTGTGCACTTAAATATAAGGAGTTTGTTACCTAAGATTGGTGAATTAAGATGCTTACGTAAGAATTGTAAAGTGGGGATTTTTTGCTTAATAGAAACATGGTTAGACTCGTCTGTAACTAATAATGAAATAAAAGTAGACAATTATAATGTTATTAGGAAGGATCGCAATAGACAAGGAGGAGGTGTTTGTATTTTTATTAGATCGGATATTAATTTTAATGTGTTAGACATTAATGTTGAGCAAGAGTTATTGTTCTTGGATTTATTGTTGCCTGCGACTAAGCCTATATTGTTTGGAGTTTGTTATCGTTCACCCAGTCAAAACAATTTTTATGAGGGACTGGAGTTTGTTTTGAACAACAATAACGACGATTTCGCAAAAGAATGTATTATGGGGGATTTTAATACAAATATAGCTAATAGAAAAAGGGATCATTTTAAAGCTTTACAGTCATTATGCCAATTATTCCATTTAACCCAAATAATAAACAAATCTACTAGAGTTTGGGAAGGTGGGGAAAGTACCATCAATCTTATTTTGGTATCTGATGAAAAATATATTTCCCAGAAAGGAGTAATTGAATACGGTATTAGTGATCATAGTATCATTTTTTGTAAAAGAAAACGTAGTAAAATAAAATTTAGATCAGATCGTTAAAAAATATAATATTGAAGTTGTTAAAGACTATCTTAAAAGAGTTAATTGGAATTATATTCAAAATATCTCAATAGTTGATGATGCTTGGAAAAATTTTAAAGTTTTATTTCTTAAAGTAGTGGACAAAATTGCCCCCCTTAGACAGGTGAGAGTTAAGCAAAGAGCTAGTCCTTGGATGGATCAGAAAATATTGGAAATATAAAAAAATAGGAATAGGGCTCTCTCGATTTATAGGAGAACTAAGAACCAGGAAGACTATTTAAAATTTAAAGCACTTAGAAACTTAGGACAGAAAAATATAAAGGAGGCAAAACGTAATTTTATTAAGGAACAAATTCAAGAAAACAAAGAAGATCCTAAATCTCTGTGGAAGGTGTTAAATAGGTTCCATTCAATTGGTAAATCGAAATTTTCTTTATCAAAGGTAGGTCTAGATATTGATGGCAAGATAGAATTTGATAAAAAATAAAGTTGCTAATATATTTAATTCATTATTTTCATTAATTGCTAATAGTCTAGTTGATAAGCTTTCTCTGTCCAAAGGAAATTATGGGATTGGTTTTGTTAAGAGATTTTATTTAAAACAAGGGGTGTTGCTAAATCGTTTTTCTTTTGCTAAAGTTAGTGTAAATCAAATTACTAAAATGCTAGAAGAGCTTCAAGTGTCTAAGTCAACTGGGCTGGACGATATTCCAGCTACATTCTTAAGAGATGCTGCAGATACTATAGCTCCAACTATTACATTTATTGTTAATCTTTGCTTGAAAAATTGTATATTTATTTAACTGGGAGAGTTTAGAGAGTAGAAATTGATGGGGTTCTTTCTGAGGAAACTTTTGTTAAAAATGGAGTCCCTCAGGGAAGTGTTTTAGGCCCTCTTTTGTTTCTTTTATATATTAATGACATGCAAGCAATTTGTGATTGTAATTTGTTTTTATATGCTGATGATTCTGCTTTGTTACTTTCAGATAAGGATGTTGGTAGGATACAACTGCATTTAGGTAAGGAGATTTGTAAGGTAAGTCAAGTCAAGTAAAGTCACCTTTATTTATATAGCGCTTTTAACAATACAGATTGTGTCAAAGCAACTGAACAGCATTAATTAGGAAATTAATTCCTAATTAATAAGGTAAGAGAGTGGCTCTCTGAAAACAAACTGATGTTGCATTTAGGTCAAATGGAATCCATATTATTTGGGTCTAAAAATAATTTGAATAAGGTTTCTAAGATGTCTGTTAAGGTGGGGGATTGTTTAATATCAAATAGAACTTCTGTTAATTATCTTGGATGTGTCCTTGACAATGATTTAAGTGGTGTAAGTATGGCTATGAAAGTTCTGGGTAAGGTTAATGCTATGACAAAATTTCTTGCCAGACATGTTAGTTTTCTTGATAAACAGAATATAAAATTACTTGCATCATGTTTAGTGTCATGTCATTTCGAATATGCATGTATTTCTTGGATGTCTGATTTGTCTCGTGGTTGGTTGGATACGTTACAAAAATCTCAGAATAAATTGATAAGGTTAGTTTCAGGGTTTAGTCGTTTTACACATGTGGAGGTTTCCCATTTTAAGTGTCTAGATTGGTTACCTATAGAAAGCAGACTAGAACATATTAAATTAAAACTGGTACATTAGATTATCAATAATAGATCTCCTTCATATTTTAATGTATTTTTTTCTAGGGTAAATGAGCAACATTGTTATAAAACTAGGCAAAGTCTTATGGATATTACATTATGCCATTTTAAAACTATGTATGGTCATAGGTCTTTTAGATATTCTGGGGCACTTCTGTGGAATAAGTTACCTCTGGACATTAAATCTGTTGTGTTTGTCTGTGATACCTTTTGTCTGCATAATTTAAGTACCTTGTGCTCTAATCTTTAAACTGCAATTGTCATCTTTTGTGTATGTATTGTGACATACTCAACAGATTATGAAGCCAAGAGAACATGCTGTTTTTTTCCTTGATCCTCTTTATGGCATTACATTCAGCCAGGAAGAATACATACGCATCTACAGGTTTTACAGGGCACTGTTGGAAGTTCAGATATTGCGGTCGTTCCTAACCGCATTTTGATAAGATTGTGGTTGTTCTTAACCACATGTAGGATTTTATGTGACTTGTTCATTCAACTTAATTTTAGTGACTTATTGAAAGGGTTTTGAAGTTAGTCAAGTGTCAATGAAAACAGTCGTAATACTATTGGTTCTGCCCCATATTTCAGTTCTCGTGTTTTCTTTGGTGCAGTATTGTAAGTGTTTTTAAGTATTGGTGTTTGCTTTGGATTTGTCACCACAGAAACATTGCACAAATCCTGTCTCCTGGGCCTTGGCGTGAATACTGTGTCAACGATATTACGGTACCATTGTTTATTTGAATAACTGGAAAAACACTGGAAAATCTTAGACTTTACAAGGTAGTTTAAACTTGCATGGTAACATCAACAGGGCCTTCCACGACAACATCTCAGCAACAGCTGTGGTGTCTTTGTCCTGATGGTAAGTTTATAGAGCTGTTGTGTTGCTTACTACTTGATTTTTAACCAATAAATGTATCTGTGTACATGTGTTTAATGTTTACCATTTCAGTATTCACTGTACTTTGTGACATCAGGGGCCTTTGATTTTACAGAGGTAAGTGAAATCTGCAATGGTAACCCCCATATTTTTAAAAAGTAACCAACTCACTGAGTATATCTTTTTATCTCAGACTGACATAAGTGCAGCCTTGGTGATCATGAGACTTAAAAAAAAATTACAAAATCTTACTCACCCCAAACTTTTGTGTACATGTAATATTTATTTTAAATTGGCTCATTTGTGCAAGTACATTTATTTAAACTGGTTGTTAAAAGTTCAAATGGATTGTGTTATGTTCTGTAATTGCTGTTAATATGTTATATTCTGTAATTGCTGTTAGTAAATCTGTCAGAAAAATATATGCAAAAGTTTCACCTTTAGGGGTACAACAGCCTGGCAGCCTTTTACAAAAATTAACCATGGTTTTAATACAGTAACCACAGTTTACCACAGTGTTTGTAGGAAAACTGCAGTAATAACAAATTTACCATGGTAATAATGATAATAATACATTTTAGTACTTATGTAACACCATGTTTATTTTTCATGAGGTACCCTCATAGGTGCACATTTGTAACTTATCTAACTAATATGCTCCCTTTTAGGGGTATAGTAGCACCTTTGAGGTTATTGCCCCAGTAAAGGGCTAAAATACAATTATAGTATATTTTATTTCTGACAGTGTAAACAAAAAAGGCCTATGAAATGTTATCTTATTAATCATTTATGTTTGCATCTTAACTGTCTTGATGTATGGAGAGATAGGAATCCTGGTAAAGTTCAGTTTACTTGGAGTAGTAAGGATGGTTCCAAACAATCCAGAATTGATTTCTGGTTATTATCTGAAGATTTAGTACAAAAAGTTTAAATTTCTGACAGTGTAAACAAAAAAAGCCTATGAAATGTTAAAAACATGGCTTTAAAATCTAATATTAAGTGAGTATAATTACTGATTATATTCTTTTAATAATTTAAATGATCAGTTTAGTTTAGATATATCGGTATCGATATCGACGATACTGGGCTTGAAAATATCGGTATCGGATCGAACATGTGACATGTTAAAAAGAAAAGCCTTTTTTTTTATATCTCAAGAAATTCAAGGCAGACTTTTACTTTTTGCAAGAGACTCATGCTTAAGGAACTGACTATACATTTTGGAGGAATCAATGGGGAGATGATCTTTGGCTGTCCTGCGCAAGCAGTAACTCTGCGGGTGTTGCGATTTTGAGAGGAATGTTTAAAGGGAAAATACTTAAAAGTAATGTACACTCATCTGGAAGATGGGTAATTTTGGTACTAGAGATAGAAGGTAATATTGTTATATTAGGTAACATTTATGGTTATAATAACAAACCTGAGAATCAAACTTTGTTGCAGAGTTTTGAAGAGGAGGTTTCAGGAATGTTGTCAAACTTTTCTAATGCTAGTTTGGTTTTGGGTGGAGACTGGAACACTATCAGTGATACTTTATTGGACTGTCTGCCCCCACGACATGTAAGACATCATTGTTATTACCTTATTAATCATTTATGTTTGCATCTTAACTGTCTTGATGTATGGAGAGATAGGAATCCTGGTAAAGTTGAGTTTACTTGGAGTAGTAAGGATGCTTCCAAACAATCTAGAATTGATTTTTGGTTATTATCTGAAGATTTAATACAAAAAGTTAAAGAAATTAAAATAATACCTTCCATTCTTACTGATCACAAAATTATTCATGTTATTGTTAGTTTTGATAGTTTGGCTGGAAAAAGATCAGGGTTTAATTATTGGAAGTTAAATAACTCTCTCCTTGAAAATTAACAATTTCAAAAAGCTGTTAACGATATTATAAAGGATTCTTATAGTAAGGCAAACACTGTAAAAAATGTCCTTGTAAATTAACGGTAATATACTGGCAGCAGGGTTTCCAGCAGTTTACCGTAATTTTACAGTTTTATTACTGTATTCTGAATTACGGCTTTTTTGTAATTTTACGGTAAAATGCTGGCAGCAGGATTTCCAGCAGTGTTCTGTAATTTTACAGTTTCATTTCTGTATTCTAGATTGTTGTTTTTTTCTCTTTAATTAAATGGTAGAACTAGCAATTTTGCCAATCATTAACTTTATTATAAATATCTGTACTTGAACAAATTCACAAACTGGCATTGTAATTTCATTTATACAAAAAAAGTGGCAGCAAATACACAGAAAAGAGAAGACCAAGAGGGTATTTCTTATAGCACAGTATTTAAGTGCCCAAGCAATAATTCAAATGCTTTCTCAAAAAAGTAATCAAAATGGAAGAATCAATTTGCAATCCAATGGAAGAATCAGTCTTTGTGCATGTTAGAGAAAGATGAGATGAAGAGACAAGAAAAATGAACCATAGCATTACAAAACAGACAATGTGCAAAATGAACCCTGCAGAAGTATGTAGACATATTTAAACCGATTTAAGTTGACTATATAACCACAAAACAAGCTGCCATTTAAGGTGTATCTGTGTGCTATGAGTATGACATAGCATGGGCATGGGCATGGGCTTGGAGTGTACGTTCCCCTAAAAACAGCCTTTCAGAAATGGCAAACAACTTCTGAACAACAATCTTATTTTGGTGTAATAAAAGTCAAAACCTGGTAAGGATTTGCAGAACAGTCCAAGAACGTTTCAGAAACATAAAACTGTCACCAACTCTGATGCAAGTGTAGCCAGGGACGGGTGTAGTCTGAAACAAACATTGAAAAAAATGCTTTGCAAGTTAAAATAACATCAAAAGAATGTCAAAAGAACATGACAAAAAGCAACATATAATACTACACAAACATTTCGGTAACTTAGGGCCCTATGATTTCAACGATGTGGAAAACACGGACAGAATCACCGAATCCAGTCATGAAAACGGAATTAGTCAAATTTTGGATGAATACATTAAAATAGTGTTGTACACCTACTGAAATCGCGATGTGGATTAGTGTAGGTGAATATTAAACCGCAAAAAGACTATTTAAATATTATTACTGCATGTTCTGTGTGTCTCTGTGTGAATGAATGGCGCAGACGCGTGGTTTTGTTTACTACAAACATACTGAAGCACACGTGATGCTTGTGGTGTTTTCAGCGCCCGTTTTCTCACCATATGATGACAGGAATACATGATCTTCACATAAGAGCTTCTTTGAAAGCCACTTTACCAGCATTTTAGTTTTATTTGTGAAAAACTAGCGTCATTTCATGTACACACACACACAAAAAAAAAATCTAGCTTCTCATCAACCCTTCAAAATAAAAGTTTGGTCTAATGTGAAGTAATTGTGACAGAAATATATCACTATTGTACAGTAGAATATGTCGTTTTCAAAGTAATATAATAATAAAAATAACAATTATAGTAATAATAATAATAATTAAAAAATTATGTTTAAGGAATAATTACACAATTGTTCTTCCATGTTTTAATTGTACAATTATAGATATTTTATTTCTAAAATTGTAAACAAAAAAGGCCTATGAAATGTTAAAAACATGGCTTTAAAATCTAATATTAAGTGAGTATAATTACTGATTATATTCTTTTAATAATTGAAAAGATCAGTTTAGTTTAGATATATCGGTATCGATATCGACGATACTGGGCTTGAAAATATCGGTATCGGATCGAACATGTGACATGTTAAAAAGAAAAGCCTTTTTTTTTATATCTCAAGAAATTCAAGGCAGACTTTTACTTTTTGCAAGAGACTCATGCTTAAGGAACTGACTATACATTTTGGAGGAATCAATGGGGAGATGATCTTTGGCTGTCCTGCGCAAGCAGTAACTCTGCGGGTGTTGCGATTTTGAGAGGAATGTTTAAAGGGAAAATACTTAAAAGTAATGTACACTCGTCTGGAAGTTGGGAATTTTTGGGACTAGAGATAGAAGGTAATATTGTTATATTAGGTAACATTTATGGTTATAATAACAAACCTGAGAATCAAACTTTGTTGCAGAGTTTTGAAGAGGAGGTTTCAGGAATGTTGTCAAACTTTTCTAATGCTAATTTGGTTTTGGGTGGAGACTGGAACACTATCAGTGATCCTTTATTGGACTGTCTGCCCCCACGACATGTAAGCCATAATTGTTATTATCTTATTAACGAATTATGTTTGCATCTTAACTGTCTTGATGTATGGAGAGATAGGAATCCTGGTAAAGTTGAGTTTACTTGGAGTACACTTGGAGTCCAAACAATCCAGAATTGATTTTTGGTTATTATCTGAAGATTTAATACAAAAAGTTAAAGAAATTAAAATAATACCTTCCATTCTTACTGATCACAAAATTATTCATGTTATTGTTAGTTTTGATAGTTTGGCTGGAAAAAGATCAGGGTTTAATTATTGGAAGTTAAATAACTCTCTCCTTGAAAATTAACAATTTCAAAAAGCTGTTAACGATATTATAAAGGATTCTTATAGTAAGGCAAACACTGTAAAAAATGTCCTTGTAAATTAACGGTAATATACTGGCAGCAGGGTTTCCAGCAGTGTTCTGTAATTTTACAGTTTCATTTCTGTATTCTAGATTGTTGTTTTTTTCTCTTTAATTAAATGGTAGAACTAGCAATTTTGCCAATCATTAACTTTATTATAAATATCTGTACTTGAACAAATTCACAAACTGGCATTGTAATTTCATTTATACAAAAAAAGTGGCAGCAAATACACAGAAAAGAGAAGACCAAGAGGGTATTTCTTATAGCACAGTATTTACCAGCAGTTTACCGTAATTTTACAGTTTTATTACTGTATTCTGAATTACGGCTTTTTTGTAATTTTACGGTAAAATGCTGGCAGCAGGATTTCCAGCAGTGTTCTGTAATTTTACAGTTTCATTTCTGTATTCTAGATTGTTGTTTTTTTCTCTTTAATTAAATGGTAGAAATTTGCCTATTTTTAAAGATAGTGGAGTGTTCCTTTAAGGTGTGTCTGTGTGCTAGGAGTATGACATAGCATGGGCATGGGCTTGGGGTGTACGTTCCCCTAAAAACAGCCTTTCAGAAATGGCAAACAACTTCTGAACAACAATCTTATTTTGGAGTAATAAAAGTCAAAACCTGGCAAGGATTTGCAGAACAGTCCAAGAAAGTTTCAGAAACATAAAACATAAAACTGTCACCAACTCTGATGCAAGTGTAGCCAGGGACGGGTGTAGTCTGAAACAAACATTGAAAAAAATGCTTTGCAAGTTAAAATAACATCAAAAGAATGTCAAAAGAACATGACAAAAAGCAACATATAATACTACACATGAACATTGAAAAAAATCCTTTGCACGTTAAAATAACATCGAATGAGATAATGGCCCTATGATTTCCACGATGTGGAAAACACGGACGGAATCACGGAATCCAGTCATGAAAACGGAATTAGTCAAATCATGCGGATTGTCACGGAATTTGAAAAATTTGGGATGAATACATTAAAATAGTGTTGTACACCTACTGAGATCGCGATGTGGATTAGTGTATGTGCAAAATGAACCCTGCAGAAGTCTGTAGACATATTTAAACCGATTTAAGTTGACTATATAACCACAAAACAAGCTGCCATTTAAGGTGTATCTGTGTGCTATGAGTATGACATAGCATGGGCATGGGCTTGGAGTGTACGTTCCCCTAAAAACAGCCTTTCAGAAATGGCAAACAACTTCTGAACAACAATCTTATTTTGGAGTAATAAAAGTCAAAACCTGGCAAGGATTTGCAGAACAGTCCAAGAAAGTTTCAGAAACATAAAACATAAAACTGTCACCAACTCTGATGCAAGTGTAGCCAGGGACGGGTGTAGTCTGAAACATAAACATTCAAAAAAATGCTTTGCAAGTTAAAATAACATCAAAAGAATGTCAAAAGAACATGACAAAAAGCAACATATAATACTACACAAACATTTCGGTAACTTAGGGCCCTATGATTTCAACGATGTGGAAAACACGGACAGAATCACCGAATCCAGTCATGAAAACGGAATTAGTGAAATTTTGGATGAATACATTAAAATAGTGTTGTACACCTACTGAAATCGCGATGTGGATTAGTGTAGGTGAATATTAAACTGCAAAAAGACTATTTAAATATGATTACTGCATGTTCTGTGTGTCTCTGTGTGAATGAATGGCGCAGACGCGCTGTTTTGTTTACTACAAACATACTGAAGCACACATGACGCTTGTGGTGTTTTCAGCACCTGTTTTCTCACCATATGAGGACAGGAATACATGAACTTCATATAAGAGCTTCTTTGAAAGCTGCTTTACCAGCATTTTACAGTTTTATTTGTGAAAAACTATCGGCATTTCATGTACACACACACACAAAAAAAAAATCAAGTGTCTTCACATCAACTCTTCAAAATAAATGTTCGGTCTAATGTGAAGTAATTGTGACAGAAATAAATCACTATTGTACAGTAGAATTTTCACGGGTCGCTACTGTGAGGAGCACGGAGCGAGGAACGAGGAGACCAGGAGTACAAAACAAAGGGGTTTAATATTCTCTTAAGGGAATCACACATAGCACAAGGAGGGGACATAAACAATTCCGGACAAAGAAACTCAGAACGGGACTCACTATAAATACACAGACACCAATGGGACACACCTGGGAGCAAATTAACTAATTAAACAAACACAGCTGGAACCAAATTCATACAACGAGGACAGGAACAGGAAGGACCAAATAAGGAAAACAGGAACTAAACGGGAACATACACGAGACACCTACGAATGAGCCAGATTCAACAACTCAATTATCCTGTTATTATTATTATTATTATTATTGGTAGTAGTAGTAGAACTGTTGAACAACAACATGTTTTTAATAAAAATTTCTTTTTATATTATAATTTATAAGGAATATGCTAAGCATGAATAATTTTCCATGGTGGATTAAATGTGCCACGTATATAAAATTTTATTTGGCCTATTATGAATAATCAGAATACAATCTCTGAATAAAATTAATTAAAAACGCAACCAGATTAGATTTTTCTGTTCCCTTTGTACAATGTAATGATCAACCCTGATTGTTTGAAGTTGTTACTACATAGTTACCAGATTATAAAATCACTAGCTGGCTCGGCCACGGGTATATGGACCCCCCCAAAAAAAAATTTTCTTGGGGAAATCTAGGAATCCTGGGGGGGGGCGCTCTGGAGGAGCGGGCACTAGATGGCGCTCTAGAAAGCGCTTATGAGGAGCGGGCACTGGAGTGAGCTCTGGGGCTGGAGCCGACACTGGAGCGAGCTCTGGGGCTGGATCCCTCCCTGGGCTTGACTGGGGATCAGGAGCCTTCCCTGGGCTTGACTGGGGATCAGGAGCCCTCCCTGGGCTTGACTGGGGATCAGGAGCCCTCCCTGGGCTTGACTGGGGATCAGGAACCCTCCCTGGGCTTGACAGGGGATCAGGAGCCCTCCCTGGACTTGACAGGAGCCCTCCCTGGGCTTAACGGGGAAACAGGAGCCCATAAAAAACTACTCAAAAAGGCGGAAACCACAAACGCGAGGAAAAGTCGCCACTCACAAAAATGTTGGGTCCGGAATTCTGTCACGGGTCGCTACTGTGAGGAGCACGGAGCGAGGAGACCAGGAGTACAAAATAAAGGGGTTTAATATTCACTTCAGGGAATCACACATAGCACAAGGAGGGGACATAAACAATTCCGGACAAAGAAACTCAGAACGGGACTCACTATAAATACACAGACACCAATGGGACACATCTGGGAGCAAATAAACTAATTAAACAAACACAGCTGGAACCAAATTCATACAACGAGGACAGGAACAGGAAGGACCAAATAAGGAAAACAGGAACTAAACGGGAACATACACGTGACAAGAATATGTAGTTTTCAAAGTAATATAATAATAAAAATAACAATAATAATAATAATAATTTTAAAAATTATGTTTAAGGAATAATTACACAATTGTTCTTCCATATTTTACTTGTAACAGTAATAAAATGGAATTTGAGAAAAAACTTATTTCCTAAAAAATGTACTAATAAATTGTTAAACTGAATAAGTTTCAGGATTTCAGTTAATTGGACATGCTATTTGATTTCTAAAATTTATTTTAACCATTAAAACAGAATTTGGAAAAATTTAAACAAAAAAATGATTGGGAAAAAATAAAACGAATTTACTTAATTTCTTCATGAGTGTTAAGTTAAATATTAAGTAGATTTTACCTGATAATGACAGGTGAGTTGTACTTTATATTAGAGCAGTAAAATTTACTTAAAATCTACTTAATTGTTACGAGGATTTTATCAAGTAAATCTTACGTCGACGCTGATAATTAGTCGACATCATTATTTTTAATCGACTGATAATTTTATATTATTTTACCTTTTAAATTTCATTTTTACGCTTCGACTAAAATAACAACCGTTTCTTCCACACCACTAGTATGAGCAGTGCTTAATTTGGGTGTTTCAGATGATGAACTGAAATGCGGTTTTATTCACATACTAGACACCGGAAGAACACAAGAAGAACACAGGAGAAAGGCTATGAGTTAACTAGTTTGCAAATTATTTACTACTTTATTACTGTATTTAGGCTTATCATCTACCGTAGAGCATTTGCCGGCTCTGCCATACCTAAAATAAAAAATAAATAAATAAAAACAGTAACAATGAACACATTTTTTCACAACTCATTTCAAAGAACTACCTTCAGGAAAATTTTATATCTCAACCATTAGTAAATGTTTCTACTTCATCACATGTAATGACACACTAACCCAGCAAAATCAGACGAGGACTGGCAGGTAGATTGAGTGTCTTTTCAACATCAGATGCAGATGCAGCAACCTGTAGAGAACACACAATACACAAATAAGAATACATAATATAATTTAGTGAAGTGGAAAGAAGAAAATTAAATACTTACGTCTGCATGCAAAACCAGTCCATCTTAATGTTCCTGGAAGTGGGACATTAACGTTAGAATCTCGACAAGCAGGTATGCCATCTCTATGTTCTCAGCCTGGGACAGGACGTGCTTCACCTTTTCATTCAAAACACTTAAACAATTAAAAATATTCTGTCTACCGCTCTCTCCTTCTCTCGCTCTCTCACACACACATACACACACACACCTGTATTTGAGGATGAGGAACAAGTTAGAATGTAAGTGAATGAAGTAACGTTACCTCTGTTATATAGAGGTTTGTATGCGGTTTGCGCCAATTTACACTCTAAATTGCTTTAGATACGACTTGTTAAGATGAAATCCGCGCAACACTTCCACTGAGACCAATGCGTCACTCCGAAAAAGCTAACGTTTCTCCCCATCCCCCACTGATCAAGTCAAGTGCTCATGCAAAAGGCGGCAAGTTTATATGCTTCCTTAGTCAAATTAAGTTTACACGCCTATTTTTGATTTCCCTATATACTGTATAAGGTTAATATATGCCAACTTTACACACACCTAACTTAGGAACAAGAATGCAAATTAAGCAAATCCTCCATTTTAAACCGCACTGGGTTGGTGCCAGTGCAAAATGTAAATATAAACATTGTGCAAATAATTGTTTCAAATAATCATATCCACTGAGACCGACGCTTCTCTCACTGGTATCATAAACTAACTGCTGCTCCCCTCCCCCACCGATCACGTGCTCATGTTGGTTTTACAGTAGGGAGCGGTATTCGACTGTTGCCGAGTATGTTACGTTCATATTCAACTAAATTAAATAATAAGCGAACGCAAGTATTTTGTATTTCCCTACGGTTAACAGTTACAGGATTTTACACCAGGAAAGAACAAAAACATGCAATTAGCTGGAAGAATCTCTCTCTTTCTCTCTCTCTTTCACAGACACACACACACACACACACACACACACACACACACACACACAATTAACTTTGAGGAAGAACGTGTAAATTACGTTAATTCACCGTCTTAAACCTCAGGGTTGGCATCAATTTGTACAAAAAAATTTAAAAAGATTGTGCCCACATAAAAAATAAACATATCAAATAAACATGGAACACACTTATTTCAGACTCTGATCTGCTTACCTGTAAATGAGCTTCAACTTGAGATGAAACCCATGCATATAAAACATTCACTGAAGCCGATGCTCCTCGCTTCAGCATCAATCACTTGTACCAACATCGTCTTTGGTTCCCCCTCCCCCACAGATCACGTGTGCATTTACGGTAAGACGCCGTCATTTTAGAAAACAGTTCAGTACTGTAAATTTACGCTGTAAATATGCTGTAAATTTACAGTATTTTTTTTACAGTGAAGGCTTCTAAAATGTTTGGAAAACACTGGGAATTAAAAATATTAAATAAGGAAGTTTGCTATCGGATTTGGAAAAAAAACGGCCAAAGCCAGAAGGGTTAAAGAAGATTCCTTAATTAAAAATATAATTTGTATATATGAAAAACATAATTTGTCTCAGATAAAGACATGTTAGTCAAATTACAATCAGAATTGCATCAAATATTTGAGAACAGAGCTAAAGGAGCATTTGTGAGGTAAAGGCGTAAATGGAGAAAGGCGAAAAGAACTCAAAATATTATTTTTTTCAATTTGGAAAAAAGAAGTACAGAACTATCTTCTTTAAAGAGACTTAGAATTGATGATAAAGTTTCAACAGACTCAAGTGAGATCTCTCAGTTTGTAACAAGTTTTTATAAAAAGTTATACACAAAAGATGAAGATATTGGAGATGCACGGTCATTCTTGAAGAACATTCAGATAAATTCTATAGTAATAGACGAAGACTTGAAAAAAAATGTGTTTAGGAAATAACACTGGATGAAATAAAAAATATTTCCAAACTGAAGAAGAATAAATCACCGGGTAATGACGGTCTAACCGCTGAATTTTATAAAACCTTTCGGGAAGATCTCTCTGTATTTCTTTTACATGTTTTTCAGGAAATATTGGAAGCTGAGCAAATGGTGCCTACAATGACTCAAAGTTTAATAAGCCCTTATAAAGATCCACTTAGTATTGAAAATTGGAGGCCCATATCATTAATTAATAATGATGATGCTAAATTGATATCAACTATATTTGCAGAAAGGTTGAAACTTTGTTTGGATAAAATTATTGATGACTGCCAGTCTGGCTTTATGCGTGGCAGATATATTGGAAATACTATTCGGTTAGATTTGGACTTAAAGGGGTCATATGACGTTGCTAAAAAGAACATTATTTTGTGTATTTGGTGTAATGAAATGTGTTTATGCGGTTTAAAGTTAAAAAAACACATTATTTTCCACATACTGTACATTATTGTTTCTCCTCTATGCCCCGCCTTTCTGAAACGCGTCGATTTTTACAAAGCTCATCGGTCTGAAAAGCGAGGTGTGCTCTGATTGGCCAGCTATCCAGTGCGTTGTGATTGGCCGAATACCTCAAGCATGTGACGGAAATGTTACGCCCCTCACCATACTGTTGATGCCGTGTCCCGGCCGGAGCGACGAGACAAAAACATTAAAACCCATTACAAACGAGCATTTGTTGCATCCAGTGGGGACATAATTACTGATTATAATGACTTATACTGTCTTTTCACGCATTGCATCGAGCCGCGTAAACATAAAACCATGTCTGCATTTGTGATCGGAGAAATGACAAACA